>NW_027520323.1:0-182273 GCF_051991245.1 Festucalex cinctus
CCTTAGAAAAAATTCTGGCCAGCATGGGACTTTGAAAATTTTCGGCCAGGCATCAGACTTAGAAAATAATTCTGGCCAGCATGGGACTTTGAAAATTTTCAGCCAGGCATCAGACTTTAAATATTTTCGGCCAGGCGTCAGACTTTGAAAAAATTCTGGCTAGCATGGGACTTTGAAAATTTTCGGCCAGGCATCAGACTTAGAAAAAATTCTGGCCAGCATGGGACTTTGAAATATTTCAGCTAGGCGTCGGACTTAGAAAAAATTCTGGCCAGCATGGAACTTTGAAAATTTTCGGCCAGGCGTCAGACTGAAAAAATTCTGGCTAGCATGGGACTTTGAAAATTTTCGGCCAGGCATCAGACTTAGAAAATAATTCTGGCCAGCATGGGACTTTGAAAATTTTCAGCCAGGCATCAGACTTTGAAAAAATTCTGGCTAGCATGGGACTTTGAAATATTTCAGGTAGGTGTCAGACTTTGAAAATTTTCGGGCAGGCGTTGGACTTTGAAAATTTCCGGGAAGGTGTGGGACTTTGAAAATTTTCGGACAGGCGTTGGACTTTGAAAATTTTCGGGCCTGGTGACCCAGGCTATTGAAATGAATGGTGTGGGACTTTGAAATATTTCGGGCAGGCGTCAGACTTTGAAAAAATCTGACAACCAGGCCAGAGAGCAGGCCGTCTGCCCAAGGAGGCCGCCCCAACCCTCCTCTTTGTCGGACATAAGTCTGGTGAGCCTCCCTTGTTCGGCCCTGGAGGTGCCTCGTCTGAAATTGCTCCCTTCTGAAATCGTGACAACTCCATTTTGCGGTTTGGGTGGAAAGGTCCCCAGATAGGGAACCGGGTGCCCTATCTGCAGCGCCCCCCGATGGTGGCCGGCGGTACTGCAACCCTTTTAACCCAGGCTATTGAAAAGATTGGTGTGGGACTTTGAAAATTGTCTGACAGGGGTGGGACTTTGAAAATTTTCGGAGAGGCGGCAGACTTTGAAAACGTTTGTGCCTGTGTCAGACTTTGAAAATTTTCAGACAAGTGTGGGACTTTGAAAATTTTCAGCTAGGCGTCGGACTTAGAAAAAATTCTGGCCAGCATGAGACTTTGAAAATTTTCGGCCAGGCGTCAGACTTTGAAAAAATTCTGGCTAGCATGGGACTTTGAAAATTTTCGGCCAGGCATCAGACTTAGAAAAAATCTGACAACCAGGCCAGAGAGCAGGCCGTCTGCCCAAGGAGGCCGCCCCAACCCTCCTCTTTGTCAGACATAAGTCTGGTGAGCCTCCCTTGTTCGGCCCTGGAGGTGCCTCGTCTGAAATTGCTCCCTTCTGAAATCGTGACAACTCCATTTTGCGGTTTGGGTGGAAAGGTCCCCAGATAGGGAACCGGGTGCCCTATCTGCAGCGCCCCCCGATGGTGGCCGGCGGTACTGCAACCCTTTTAACCCAGGCTATTGAAAAGATTGGTGTGGGACTTTGAAAATTGTCAGACAGGGGTGGGACTTTGAAAATTTTCGGAGAGTCGCCAGACTTTGAAAACGTTTGTGCCCGTGTCAGACTTTGAAAATTTTCAGTCACGTGTGGGACTTTGAAAATTTTCAGCCAGGCGTCAGACTTAGAAAAAATTCTGGCCAGCATGGGACTTTGAAAATTTTCGGCCAGGCATCAGACTTAGAAAAAATTCTGGCCAGCATGGGACTTTGAAAAAATTCTGGCTAGCATGGGACTTTGAAAATTTTCGGCCAAGCGTCAGACTTAGAAAAAATTCTGGCCAGCATGGGACTTTGAAAATTTTCAGCCAGGCGTCGGACTTTGAAAAAATTCTGGCCAGCATGGGACTTTGAAATATTTCAGGTAGGCGTCAGACTTTGAAAATTTTCGGCCAGGCATCAGACTTTGAAAAAATTCTGGCTAGCATGGGACTTTGAAAATTTTCGGCCAGGCGTCAGACTTAGAAAAAATTCTGGCCAGCATGGGACTTTGAAAAAATTCTGGCCAGCATGGGACTTTGAAAATTTTCGGCCAGGCCTCAGACTTAGAAAAAATTCTGGCCAGCATGGGACTTTGAAATATTTCAGGTAGGCGTCAGACTTAGAAAAAATTCTGGCCAGCATGGGACTTTGAAAATTTTCGGCCAGGCGTCAGACTTTTAAAAAATTCTGGCCAGCATGGGACTTTGAAATATTTCAGGCAGGTGTTAGACTTTGAAAATTTTCGGCCAGGTGTCAGACTTCTGGCCAGCATGGGACTTTGAAAATTTTCAGCCAGGCATCAGACTTTGAAAAAATTCTGGCCAGCATGGGACTTTGAAAATTTTCGGCCAGGCGTCAGACTTTGAAAAAATTCTGGCCAGCATGGGACTTTGAAATATTTCAAGCAGGCGTGAGACTTTGAAAATTTTCAGGTAGGCGTCAGACTTTGAAAATTTTCGGCCAGGCGTCAGACTTAGAAAAAATTCTGGCCAGCATGGGACTTTGAAATATTTCAGGTAGGCGTCAGACTTTGAAAATTTCCGGCCAGGCGTCAGACTTAGAAAAAATTCTGGCCAGGATGGGACTTTGAAAATTTTCAGCCAGGCGTCGGACTTTGAAAAATTTCTGGCCAGCATGGGACTTTGAAAATTTTCGGCCAGGCGTCAGACTTAGAAAAAATTCTGGCCAGCATGGGACTTTGAAAATTTTCGGCCAGGCGTCAGACTTAGAAAAAATTCTGGCCAGCATGGGACTTTGAAAATTTTCAGCCAGGCATCAGACTTTGAAAAAATTCTGGCCAGCATGGGACTTTGAAAATTTTCGGCCAGGCGTCAGACTTAGAAAAAATTCTGGCCAGCATGGGACTTTTAAATATTTCAGGTAGGCGTCAGACTTTGAAAATTTTCGACCAGGCGTCAGACTTCTGGCCAGCATGGGACTTAGAAAAAATTCTGGCCAGCATGGGACTTGGAAATATTTCAGGTAGGCGTCGGACTTAGAAAAAATTCTGGCCAGCATGGGACTTTGAAAATTTTCAGGTAGGCGTCAGACTTTGAAAATTTTCGGCCAGGCGTCAGACTTAGAAAAAATTATGGCCAGCATGGGACTTTGAAAATTTTCAGCCAGGCATCAGACTTAAAAAAATTCTGGCCAGCATGGGACTTTGAAATATTTCAGGTAGGCGTCAGACTTTGAAAATTTCCGGCCAGGCGTCAGACTTAGAAAAAATTCTGGCCAGCATGGGACTTTGAAAATTTTCAGCCAGGCGTCGGACTTTGAAAAATTTCTGGCCAGCATGGGACTTTGAAAATTTTCGGCCAGGCGTCAGACTTAGAAAAAATTCTGGCCTGCATGGGACTTTGAAAAAATTCTGGACAGCATGGGACTTTGTAAATTTTCAGCCAGGCATCAGACTTAGAAAAAATTCTGGCCAGCATGGGACTTTGAAATATTTCAGGTAGGCGTCAGACTTTGAAAAATTTCTGGCCAGCATGGGACTTAGAAAAAATTCTGGCCAGCATGGGACTTTGAAATATTTCAGGTAGGTGTTAGACTTTGAAAATTTTCGGCCAGGCGTCAGACTTTGAAAAAATTCTGGCCAGCATGGGACTTAGAAAAAATTCTGGATAGCATGGGACTTTGAACATTTTCAGCCAGGGGTCGGACTTAGAAAAAATTCTGGCCAGCATGGGACTTTGAAATATTTCAGGTAGGCGTCAGACTTTGAAAAATTTCTGGCCAGCATGGGACTTTGAAATATTTCAGGTAGGCGTCAGACTTTGAAAAAATTCTGCCCAGCATGGGACTTTGAAATATTTCAGGTAGGCGTCAGACTTTGAAAAATTTCTGGCCAGCATGGGACTTTGAAAATTTTCGGACAGGCGTTGGACTTTGAAAATTTTCGGGCCTGGTGACCCAGGCTATTGAAATGAATGGTGTGGGACTTTGAAATATTTCGGGCAGGCGTCAGACTTTGAAAAAATCTGACAACCAGGCCAGAGAGCAGGCCGTCTGCCCAAGGAGGCCGCCCCAACCCTCCTCTTTGTCGGACATAAGTGTGGTGAGCCTCCCTTGTTCGGCCCTGGAGGTGCCTCGTCTGAAATTGCTCCTTTCTGAAATCGTGACAACTCCATTTTGCGGTTTGGGTGGAAAGGTCCCCAGATAGGGAACCGGGTGCCCTATCTGCAGCGCCCCCCGATGGTGGCCGGCGGTACTGCAACCCTTTTAACCCAGGCTATTGAAAAGATTGGTGTGGGACTTTGAAAATTGTCAGACAGGCGTCAGACTTAGAAAAAATTCTGGCCAGCATGGGACTTTGAAATATTTCAGCTAGGCGTCGGACTTAGAAAAAATTCTGGCCAGCATGGGACTTTGAAATATTTCAGGTAGGCGTCAGACTTAGAAAAAATTCTGGCCAGCATGGGACTTTGAAAAAATTCTGGCCTGCATGGGACTTTTAAATATTTCAGGCAGGCATCAGACTTAGAAAAAATTCTGGCCAGCATGGGACTTTGAAAAAATTCTGGCCAGCATGGGACTTTGAAAATTTTCAGCCAGGCATCAGACTTTGAAAAAATTCTGGCCAGCATGGGACTTTGAAAAAATTCTGGCCAGCATGGGACTTTGAAAATTTTCAGCCAGGCATCAGACTTAGAAAAAATTCTGGCCAGCATGGGACTTTGAAAATATTCTGGCCAGCATGGGACTTTGAAAAAATTCTGGACAGCATGGGACTTTGAAAATTTTCGGCCAGGCGTCAGACTTAGAAAAAATTCTGGCCAGCATGGGACTTTGAAAAAATTCTGGCCAGCATGGGACTTTGAAAATTTTCGGCCAGGCGTCAGACTTAGAAAAAATTTTGGCCTGCATGGGACTTTGAAATATTTCAGGCAGGCGTCAGACTTAGAAAAAATTCTGGCCAGCATGGGACTTTGAAAATTTTCGGCCAGGTGTCAGACTTAGAAAAAATTCTGGCCAGCATGGGACTTTGAAAAAATTCTGGCCAGCATGGGACTTTGAAAATTTTCAGCCAGGCATCAGACTTAGAAAAAATTCTGGCCTGCATGGGACTTTGAAATATTTCAGGCAGGCGTCAGACTTAGAAAAAATTCTGGCCAGCATGGGACTTTGAAAATTTTCGGCCAGGAGTCAGACTTAGAAAAAATTCTGGCCTGCATGGGACTTTGAAAATTTTCGGCCAGGTGTCAGACTTAGAAAAAATTCTGGACAGCATGGGACTTTGAAAATTTTTGGCCAAGCGTCAGACTTAGAAAAAATTCTGGCCAGCATGGGACTTTGAAAAAATTCTGGCCAGCATGGGACTTTGAAAAAATTCTGGCCAGCATGGGACTTTGAAATATTTCAGATAGGCGTCAGACTTAGAAAAAATTCTGGCCAGCAAGGGACTTTGAAAATTTTCGGCCAGGCGTCAGACTTTGAAAAAATTCTGGCCAGCATGGGACTTTGAAAAAATTCTGGCCAGCATGGGACTTTGAAAAAATTCTGGCAGTTGTCAGACTTTGAAAATTTTCGGCCAGGCGTCAGACATAGAAAAAATTGTGGCCACCATGGGACTTTGAAAATTTTCAGCCAGGCATCAGACTTAGAAAAAATTCTGGCCAGCATGGGACTTTGAAAATTTTCGGCCAGCCGTCAGAAAAAATTCTGGCCACCATGGGACTTTGAAAATTTTCAGCCAGGCATCAGACTTAGAAAAAAATCTGGCCAGCATGGGACTTTGAAAATTTTCGGCCAGGCATCAGACTTAGAAAATAATTCTGGCCAGCATGGGACTTTGAAAATTTTCAGCCAGGCATCAGACTTAGAAAAAATTCTGGCCAGCATGGGACTTTGAGATATTTCAGGTAGGCGTCAGACTTTGAAAATTTTCGGCCAGGCGTCAGACTTAGAAAAAATTCTGGCCAGCATGGGACTTTGAAAATTTTCAGCCAGGCGTCGGACTTTGAAAAATTTCTGGCCAGCATGGGACTTTGAAAAAATTCTGGCCAGCATGGAACTTTGAAAATTTTCGGCCAGGCGTCAGACTTTAAAAAAATTCTGGCCAGCATGGAACTTTGAAAATTTTCGGCCAGGCGTCAGACTGAAAAAATTCTGGCTAGCATGGGACTTTGAAAATTTTCGGCCAGGCATCAGACTTAGAAAATAATTCTGGCCAGCATGGGACTTTGAAAATTTTCAGCCAGGCATCAGACTTAGAAAAAATTCTGGCCAGCATGGGACTTTGAAATATTTCAGGTAGGTGTCAGACTTTGAAAATTTTCGGGCAGGCGTTGGACTTTGAAAATTTCCGGGAAGGTGTGGGACTTTGAAAATTTTCAGACAGGCGTTGGACTTTGAAAATTTTCGGGCCTGGTGACCCAGGCTATTGAAATGAATGGTGTGGGACTTTGAAATATTTCGGGCAGGCGTCAGGCTTTGAAAAAATCTGACAACCAGGCCAGAGAGCAGGCCGTCTGCCCAAGGAGGCCGCCCCAACCCTCCTCTTTGTCGGACATAAGTCTGGTGAGCCTCCCTTGTTCGGCCCTGGAGGTGCCTCGTCTGAAATTGCTCCCTTCTGAAATCGTGACAACTCCATTTTGCGGTTTGGGTGGAAAGGTGCCCAGATAGGGAACCGGGTGCCCTATCTGCAGCGCCCCCCGATGGTGGCCCGCGGTACTGCAACCCTGGTAACCCAGGCTTTTGAAGTGAATGGTGTGGGACTTTGAAAAAATTCTGGCAGTTGTCAGACTTTGAAAATTTTCGGCCAGGCGTCAGACTTAGAAAAAATTCTGGCCAGCATGGGACTTTGAAAAAATTCTGGCCAGCATGGAACTTTGAAAATTTTCGGCCAGGCGTCAGACTTTGAAAAAATTCTGGCCAGCATGGGACTTTGAAAATTTTCAACCAGGCATCAGACTTAGAAAAAATTCTGGCCAGCATGGGACTTTGAAAATTTTCAGCCAGGCGTCAGACTTAGAAAAAATTCTGGCCAGCATGGGACTTTGAAAATTTTCGGCCAGCCGTCAGACTTAGAAAAAATTCTGGCCACCATGGGACTTTGAAAATTTTCAGCCAGGCATCAGACTTAGAAAAAATTCTGGCCAGCATGGGACTTTGAAAATTTTCGGCCAGGCGTCAGACTTAGAAAAAATTCTGGCCAGCATGGGACTTTGAAATATTTCAGGTAGGCGTCAGACTGAAAATTTTCGGCCAGGCATCAGACTTTGAAAAAATTCTGGCTAGCATGGGACTTTGAAAATTTTCAGCCAGGCATCAGACTTTGAAAAAATTCTGGCTAGCATGGGACTTTGAAAATTTTCAGCCAGGCGTCGGACTTAGAAAAAATTCTGGCCAGCATGGGACTTAGAAAAAATTCTGGCTAGCATGGGACTTTGAAAATTTTCAGCCAGGGGTCGGACTTAGAAAAAATTCTGGCCTGCATGGGACTTTGAAATATTTCAGGCAGGCGTCAGACTTAGAAAAAATTCTGGCCAGCATGGGACTTTGAAAATTTTCGGCCAGGAGTCAGACTTAGAAAAAATTCTGGCCTGCATGGGACTTTGAAAATTTTCGGCCAGGTGTCAGACTTAGAAAAAATTCTGGACAGCATGGGACTTTGAAAATTTTTGGCCAAGCGTCAGACTTAGAAAAAATTCTGGCCAGCATGGGACTTTGAAAAAATTCTGGCCAGCATGGGACTTTGAAAAAATTCTGGCCAGCATGGGACTTTGAAATATTTCAGATAGGCGTCAGACTTAGAAAAAATTCTGGCCAGCAAGGGACTTTGAAAATTTTCGGCCAGGCGTCAGACTTTGAAAAAATTCTGGCCAGCATGGGACTTTGAAAAAATTCTGGCCAGCATGGGACTTTGAAAAAATTCTGGCAGTTGTCAGACTTTGAAAATTTTCGGCCAGGCGTCAGACATAGAAAAAATTGTGGCCACCATGGGACTTTGAAAATTTTCAGCCAGGCATCAGACTTAGAAAAAATTCTGGCCAGCATGGGACTTTGAAAATTTTCGGCCAGCCGTCAGAAAAAATTCTGGCCACCATGGGACTTTGAAAATTTTCAGCCAGGCATCAGACTTAGAAAAAAATCTGGCCAGCATGGGACTTTGAAAATTTTCGGCCAGGCATCAGACTTAGAAAATAATTCTGGCCAGCATGGGACTTTGAAAATTTTCAGCCAGGCATCAGACTTAGAAAAAATTCTGGCCAGCATGGGACTTTGAGATATTTCAGGTAGGCGTCAGACTTTGAAAATTTTCGGCCAGGCGTCAGACTTAGAAAAAATTCTGGCCAGCATGGGACTTTGAAAATTTTCAGCCAGGCGTCGGACTTTGAAAAATTTCTGGCCAGCATGGGACTTTGAAAAAATTCTGGCCAGCATGGAACTTTGAAAATTTTCGGCCAGGCGTCAGACTTTAAAAAAATTCTGGCCAGCATGGAACTTTGAAAATTTTCGGCCAGGCGTCAGACTGAAAAAATTCTGGCTAGCATGGGACTTTGAAAATTTTCGGCCAGGCATCAGACTTAGAAAATAATTCTGGCCAGCATGGGACTTTGAAAATTTTCAGCCAGGCATCAGACTTAGAAAAAATTCTGGCCAGCATGGGACTTTGAAATATTTCAGGTAGGTGTCAGACTTTGAAAATTTTCGGGCAGGCGTTGGACTTTGAAAATTTCCGGGAAGGTGTGGGACTTTGAAAATTTTCAGACAGGCGTTGGACTTTGAAAATTTTCGGGCCTGGTGACCCAGGCTATTGAAATGAATGGTGTGGGACTTTGAAATATTTCGGGCAGGCGTCAGGCTTTGAAAAAATCTGACAACCAGGCCAGAGAGCAGGCCGTCTGCCCAAGGAGGCCGCCCCAACCCTCCTCTTTGTCGGACATAAGTCTGGTGAGCCTCCCTTGTTCGGCCCTGGAGGTGCCTCGTCTGAAATTGCTCCCTTCTGAAATCGTGACAACTCCATTTTGCGGTTTGGGTGGAAAGGTGCCCAGATAGGGAACCGGGTGCCCTATCTGCAGCGCCCCCCGATGGTGGCCCGCGGTACTGCAACCCTGGTAACCCAGGCTTTTGAAGTGAATGGTGTGGGACTTTGAAAAAATTCTGGCAGTTGTCAGACTTTGAAAATTTTCGGCCAGGCGTCAGACTTAGAAAAAATTCTGGCCAGCATGGGACTTTGAAAAAATTCTGGCCAGCATGGAACTTTGAAAATTTTCGGCCAGGCGTCAGACTTTGAAAAAATTCTGGCCAGCATGGGACTTTGAAAATTTTCAACCAGGCATCAGACTTAGAAAAAATTCTGGCCAGCATGGGACTTTGAAAATTTTCAGCCAGGCGTCAGACTTAGAAAAAATTCTGGCCAGCATGGGACTTTGAAAATTTTCGGCCAGCCGTCAGACTTAGAAAAAATTCTGGCCACCATGGGACTTTGAAAATTTTCAGCCAGGCATCAGACTTAGAAAAAATTCTGGCCAGCATGGGACTTTGAAAATTTTCGGCCAGGCGTCAGACTTAGAAAAAATTCTGGCCAGCATGGGACTTTGAAATATTTCAGGTAGGCGTCAGACTGAAAATTTTCGGCCAGGCATCAGACTTTGAAAAAATTCTGGCTAGCATGGGACTTTGAAAATTTTCAGCCAGGCATCAGACTTTGAAAAAATTCTGGCTAGCATGGGACTTTGAAAATTTTCAGCCAGGCGTCGGACTTAGAAAAAATTCTGGCCAGCATGGGACTTAGAAAAAATTCTGGCTAGCATGGGACTTTGAAAATTTTCAGCCAGGGGTCGGACTTAGAAAAAATTCTGTCCAGCATGGGACTTTGAAAATTTTCGGCTAGGCATCAGACTTAGAAAAAATTCTGGCCAGCATGGGACTTTGAAATATTTCAGGTAGGCGTCAGACTTAGAAAAAATTCTGTCCAGCATGGGACTTTGAAAATTTTCGGCCAGGCGTCAGACTTCTGGCCAGCATGGGACTTTGAAAATTTTCGGCCAGGCGTCAGACTTAGAAAAAATTCTGGCCAGCATGGGACTTTGAAAATATTCTGGCCAGCATGGGACTTTGAAAAAATTCTGGCCAGCATGGGACTTTGAAAATTTTCAGCTAGGCGTCGGACTTAGAAAAAATTCTGGCCAGCATGGGACTTAGAAAAAATTCTGTCCAGCATGGGACTTTGAAAATTTTCGGCCAGGCGTCAGACTTTGAAAAAAATTCTGGCCAGCATGGGACTTTGAAAATTTTCAGCTAGGAGTCGGACTTAGAAAAAATTCTGGCCAGCATGGGACTTTGAAAATTTTCGGCCAGGCATCAGACTCAGAAAAAATTCTGGCTAGCATGGGACTTTGAAAATTTTCAGCCAAGGGTCGGACTTAGAAAAAATTCTGGCCAGCATGGGACTTTGAAAATTTTCGGCCAGGCATCAGACTCAGAAAAAATTCTGGCCAGCATGGGACTGAAATATTTCAGGCAGGTGTTAGACTTTGAAAATTTTCGACCAGGCGTCAGACTTCTGGCCAGCATGGGACTTTGAAAATTTTCAGCCAGGCATCAGACTTTGAAAAAAATTCTGGCCAGCATGGGAATTTGAAAATTTTCGGCCAGGCGTCAGACTTTGAAAAAATTCTGGCCAGCATGGGACTTTGAAATATTTCAAGCAGGCGTGAGACTTTGAAAATTTTCGGCCAGGCGTCAGACTTTGAAAAATTTCTGGCCAGCATGGGACTTTGAAAAAATTCTGGCTAGCATGGGACTTAGAAAAAATTCTGGCTAGCATGGGACTTTGAAAATTTTCGGCCAGGCGTCAGACTTTGAAAAAAATTCTGGCCAGCATGGGACTTTGAAAATTTTCGGCCAGGCATCAGACTTAGAAAATAATTCTGGCCAGCATGGGACTTTGAAAATTTTCAGCCAGGCATCCGACTTAGAAAAAATTCTGGCCAGCATGGGACTTTGAAATATTTCAGGTAGGCGTCAGACTTTGAAAAAATTCTGGCCAGCATGGGACTTTGAAATATTTCAGGTAGGCGTCAGACTGAAAATTTTCGGCCAGGCATCAGACTTAGAAAAAATTCTGGCCAGCATGGGACTTTGAAATATTTCAGGCAGGTGTTCGACTTTGAAATTTTTCGGCCAGGCGTCAGACTTCTGGCCAGCATGGGACTTTGAAATTTTTCAGCCAGGCATCAGACTTTGAAAAAATTCTGGCCAGCATGGGACTTTGAAATATTTCAAGCAGGCGTGAGACTTTGAAAATTTTCGGCCAGGCGTCAGACTTTGAAAAATTTCTGGCCAGCATGGGACTTTGAAAAAATTCTGGCTAGCATGGGACTTTGAAAATTTTCAGCCAGGCATAAGACTTAGAAAAAAATTCTGGCCAGCATGGGACTTTGAAATATTTCAGGTAGGCGTCAGACTTAGAAAAAATTCTGGCCAGCATGGGACTTTGAAAATTTTCGGCCAGGCGTCAGACTTTGAAAAAATTCTGGCCAGCATGGGACTTAGAAAAAATTCTGGCTAGCATGGGACTTTGAAAATTTTCGGCCAGGCGTCAGACTTTGAAAAAAATTCTGGCCAGCATGGGACTTTGAAAATTTTCGGCCAGGCATCAGACTTAGAAAATAATTCTGGCCAGCATGGGACTTTGAAAATTTTCAGCCAGGCATCCGACTTAGAAAAAATTCTGGCCAGCATGGGACTTTGAAATATTTCAGGTAGGCGTCAGACTTTGAAAAAATTCTGGCCAGCATGGGACTTTGAAATATTTCAGGTAGGCGTCAGACTGAAAATTTTCGGCCAGGCATCAGACTTAGAAAAAATTCTGGCCAGCATGGGACTTTGAAATATTTCAGGCAGGTGTTCGACTTTGAAATTTTTCGGCCAGGCGTCAGACTTCTGGCCAGCATGGGACTTTGAAATTTTTCAGCCAGGCATCAGACTTTGAAAAAATTCTGGCCAGCATGGGACTTTGAAATATTTCAAGCAGGCGTGAGACTTTGAAAATTTTCGGCCAGGCGTCAGACTTTGAAAAATTTCTGGCCAGCATGGGACTTTGAAAATTTTCAGCCAGGCATCAGACTTAGAAAAAAATTCTGGCCAGCATGGGACTTTGAAATATTTCAGGTAGGCGTCAGACTTAGAAAAAATTCTGGCCAGCATGGGACTTTGAAAATTTTCGGCCAGGCGTCAGACTTTGAAAAAATTCTGGCCAGCATGGGACTTTGAAAATTTTCGGCCAGGCATCAGACTTAGAAAAAATTCTGGCCAGCATGGGACTTTGAAAAAATTCTGGCTAGCATGGGACTTTGAAAATTTTCAGCTAGGCGTCGGACTTAGAAAAAATTCTGGCCAGCATGAGACTTTGAAAATTTTCGGCCAGGCGTCAGACTTTGAAAAAATTCTGGCTAGCATGGGACTTTGAAAAAATTCTGGCCAGCATGGGACTTTGAAAATTTTCGGCCAGGCATCAGACTTAGAAAAAATTCTGGCCAGCATGGGACTTTGAAATATTTCAGGTAGGCGTCAGACTTAGAAAAAATTCTGGCCAGCATGGGACTTTGAAAATTTTCGGCCAGGCGTCAGACTTTTAAAAAATTCTGGCCAGCATGGGACTTTGAAAATTTTCGGCCAGGCGTCAGACTGAAAAAATTCTGGCTAGCATGGGACTTTGAAAATTTTCGGCCAGGCATCAGACTTAGAAAATAATTCTGGCCAGCATGGGACTTTGAAAATTTTCAGCCAGGCATCAGACTTAGAAAAAATTCTGGCCAGCATGGGACTTTGAAATATTTCAGGTAGGTGTCAGACTTTGAAAATTTTCGGGCAGGCGTTGGACTTTGAAAATTTCCGGGAAGGTGTGGGACTTTGAAAATTTTCAGACAGGCGTTGGACTTTGAAAATTTTCGGGCCTGGTGACCCAGGCTATTGAAATGAATGGTGTGGGACTTTGAAATATTTCGGGCAGGCGTCAGGCTTTGAAAAAATCTGACAACCAGGCCAGAGAGCAGGCCGTCTGCCCAAGGAGGCCGCCCCAACCCTCCTCTTTGTCGGACATAAGTCTGGTGAGCCTCCCTTGTTCGGCCCTGGAGGTGCCTCGTCTGAAATTGCTCCCTTCTGAAATCGTGACAACTCCATTTTGCGGTTTGGGTGGAAAGGTGCCCAGATAGGGAACCGGGTGCCCTATCTGCAGCGCCCCCCGATGGTGGCCCGCGGTACTGCAACCCTGGTAACCCAGGCTTTTGAAGTGAATGGTGTGGGACTTTGAAAAAATTCTGGCAGTTGTCAGACTTTGAAAATTTTCGGCCAGGCGTCAGACTTAGAAAAAATTCTGGCCAGCATGGGACTTTGAAAAAATTCTGGCCAGCATGGAACTTTGAAAATTTTCGGCCAGGCGTCAGACTTTGAAAAAATTCTGGCCAGCATGGGACTTTGAAAATTTTCAACCAGGCATCAGACTTAGAAAAAATTCTGGCCAGCATGGGACTTTGAAAATTTTCAGCCAGGCGTCAGACTTAGAAAAAATTCTGGCCAGCATGGGACTTTGAAAATTTTCGGCCAGCCGTCAGACTTAGAAAAAATTCTGGCCACCATGGGACTTTGAAAATTTTCAGCCAGGCATCAGACTTAGAAAAAATTCTGGCCAGCATGGGACTTTGAAAATTTTCGGCCAGGCGTCAGACTTAGAAAAAATTCTGGCCAGCATGGGACTTTGAAATATTTCAGGTAGGCGTCAGACTGAAAATTTTCGGCCAGGCATCAGACTTTGAAAAAATTCTGGCTAGCATGGGACTTTGAAAATTTTCAGCCAGGCATCAGACTTTGAAAAAATTCTGGCTAGCATGGGACTTTGAAAATTTTCAGCCAGGCGTCGGACTTAGAAAAAATTCTGGCCAGCATGGGACTTAGAAAAAATTCTGGCTAGCATGGGACTTTGAAAATTTTCAGCCAGGGGTCGGACTTAGAAAAAATTCTGTCCAGCATGGGACTTTGAAAATTTTCGGCTAGGCATCAGACTTAGAAAAAATTCTGGCCAGCATGGGACTTTGAAATATTTCAGGTAGGCGTCAGACTTAGAAAAAATTCTGTCCAGCATGGGACTTTGAAAATTTTCGGTCAGGCGTCAGACTTCTGGCCAGCATGGGACTTTGAAAATTTTCGGCCAGGCGTCAGACTTAGAAAAAATTCTGGCCAGCATGGGACTTTGAAAATATTCTGGCCAGCATGGGACTTTGAAAAAATTCTGGCCAGCATGGGACTTTGAAAATTTTCAGCTAGGCGTCGGACTTAGAAAAAATTCTGGCCAGCATGGGACTTAGAAAAAATTCTGTCCAGCATGGGACTTTGAAAATTTTCGGCCAGGCGTCAGACTTTGAAAAAAATTCTGGCCAGCATGGGACTTTGAAAATTTTCAGCTAGGCGTCGGACTTAGAAAAAATTCTGGCCAGCATGGGACTTTGAAAATTTTCGGCCAGGCATCAGACTCAGAAAAAATTCTGGCTAGCATGGGACTTTGAAAATTTTCAGCCAAGGGTCGGACTTAGAAAAAATTCTGGCCAGCATGGGACTTTGAAAATTTTCGGCCAGGCATCAGACTCAGAAAAAATTCTGGCCAGCATGGGACTGAAATATTTCAGGCAGGTGTTAGACTTTGAAAATTTTCGACCAGGCGTCAGACTTCTGGCCAGCATGGGACTTTGAAAATTTTCAGCCAGGCATCAGACTTTGAAAAAAATTCTGGCCAGCATGGGAATTTGAAAATTTTCGGCCAGGCGTCAGACTTTGAAAAAATTCTGGCCAGCATGGGACTTTGAAATATTTCAAGCAGGCGTGAGACTTTGAAAATTTTCGGCCAGGCGTCAGACTTTGAAAAATTTCTGGCCAGCATGGGACTTTGAAAAAATTCTGGCTAGCATGGGACTTAGAAAAAATTCTGGCTAGCATGGGACTTTGAAAATTTTCGGCCAGGCGTCAGACTTTGAAAAAAATTCTGGCCAGCATGGGACTTTGAAAATTTTCGGCCAGGCATCAGACTTAGAAAATAATTCTGGCCAGCATGGGACTTTGAAAATTTTCAGCCAGGCATCCGACTTAGAAAAAATTCTGGCCAGCATGGGACTTTGAAATATTTCAGGTAGGCGTCAGACTTTGAAAAAATTCTGGCCAGCATGGGACTTTGAAATATTTCAGGTAGGCGTCAGACTGAAAATTTTCGGCCAGGCATCAGACTTAGAAAAAATTCTGGCCAGCATGGGACTTTGAAATATTTCAGGCAGGTGTTCGACTTTGAAATTTTTCGGCCAGGCGTCAGACTTCTGGCCAGCATGGGACTTTGAAATTTTTCAGCCAGGCATCAGACTTTGAAAAAATTCTGGCCAGCATGGGACTTTGAAATATTTCAAGCAGGCGTGAGACTTTGAAAATTTTCGGCCAGGCGTCAGACTTTGAAAAATTTCTGGCCAGCATGGGACTTTGAAAAAATTCTGGCTAGCATGGGACTTTGAAAATTTTCAGCCAGGCATAAGACTTAGAAAAAAATTCTGGCCAGCATGGGACTTTGAAATATTTCAGGTAGGCGTCAGACTTAGAAAAAATTCTGGCCAGCATGGGACTTTGAAAATTTTCGGCCAGGCGTCAGACTTTGAAAAAATTCTGGCCAGCATGGGACTTAGAAAAAATTCTGGCTAGCATGGGACTTTGAAAATTTTCGGCCAGGCGTCAGACTTTGAAAAAAATTCTGGCCAGCATGGGACTTTGAAAATTTTCGGCCAGGCATCAGACTTAGAAAATAATTCTGGCCAGCATGGGACTTTGAAAATTTTCAGCCAGGCATCCGACTTAGAAAAAATTCTGGCCAGCATGGGACTTTGAAATATTTCAGGTAGGCGTCAGACTTTGAAAAAATTCTGGCCAGCATGGGACTTTGAAATATTTCAGGTAGGCGTCAGACTGAAAATTTTCGGCCAGGCATCAGACTTAGAAAAAATTCTGGCCAGCATGGGACTTTGAAATATTTCAGGCAGGTGTTCGACTTTGAAATTTTTCGGCCAGGCGTCAGACTTCTGGCCAGCATGGGACTTTGAAATTTTTCAGCCAGGCATCAGACTTTGAAAAAATTCTGGCCAGCATGGGACTTTGAAATATTTCAAGCAGGCGTGAGACTTTGAAAATTTTCGGCCAGGCGTCAGACTTTGAAAAATTTCTGGCCAGCATGGGACTTTGAAAATTTTCAGCCAGGCATCAGACTTAGAAAAAAATTCTGGCCAGCATGGGACTTTGAAATATTTCAGGTAGGCGTCAGACTTAGAAAAAATTCTGGCCAGCATGGGACTTTGAAAATTTTCGGCCAGGCGTCAGACTTTGAAAAAATTCTGGCCAGCATGGGACTTTGAAAATTTTCGGCCAGGCATCAGACTTAGAAAAAATTCTGGCCAGCATGGGACTTTGAAAAAATTCTGGCTAGCATGGGACTTTGAAAATTTTCAGCTAGGCGTCGGACTTAGAAAAAATTCTGGCCAGCATGAGACTTTGAAAATTTTCGGCCAGGCGTCAGACTTTGAAAAAATTCTGGCTAGCATGGGACTTTGAAAAAATTCTGGCCAGCATGGGACTTTGAAAATTTTCGGCCAGGCATCAGACTTAGAAAAAATTCTGGCCAGCATGGGACTTTGAAATATTTCAGGTAGGCGTCAGACTTAGAAAAAATTCTGGCCAGCATGGGACTTTGAAAATTTTCGGCCAGGCGTCAGACTTTTAAAAAATTCTGGCCAGCATGGGACTTTGAAATATTTCAGGCAGGTGTTAGACTGAAAATTTTCGGCCAGGCGTCAGACTTAGAAAAAATTCTGGCCAGCATGGGACTTTGAAAAAATTCTGGCCAGCATGGAACTTTGAAAATTTTCGGCCAGGCGTCAGACTTTGAAAAAATTCTGGCTAGCATGGGACTTTGAAAATTTTCGGCCAGGCATCAGACTTAGAAAATAATTCTGGCCAGGATGGGACTTTGAAAATTTTCAGCCAGGCATCAGACTTAGAAAAAATTCTGGCCAGCATGGGACTTTGAAATATTTCAGGTAGGCGTCAGACTTTGAAAATTTTCGGCCAGGCGTCAGACTTAGAAAAAATTCTGGCCAGCATGGGACTTTGAAAATTTTCAGCCAGGCGTCGGACTTAGAAAAAATTCTGGCTAGCATGGGACTTTGAAAATTTTCAGCTAGGCGTCGGACTTAGAAAAAATTCTGGCCAGCATGGGACTTTGAAAATTTTCGGCCAGGCATCAGACTTAGAAAATAATTCTGGCCAGCATGGGACTTTGAAAATTTTCAGCCAGGCATCAGACTTAGAAAAAATTCTGGCCAGCATGGGACTTTGAAATATTTCAGCTAGGCGTCAGACTTAGAAAAAATTCTGGCCAGCATGGGACTTTGAAAATTTTCGGCCAGGCATCAGACTTTGAAAAAATTCTGGCTAGCATGGGACTTTGAAATATTTCAGGTAGGTGTCAGACTTTGAAAATTTTCGGGCAGGCGTTGGACTTTGAAAATTTCCGGGAAGGTGTGGGACTTTGAAAATTTTCGGACAGGCGTTGGACTTTGAAAATTTTCGGGCCTGGTGACCCAGGCTATTGAAATGAATGGTGTGGGACTTTGAAATATTTCGGGCAGGCGTCAGACTTTGAAAAAATCTGACAACCAGGCCAGAGAGCAGGCCGTCTGCCCAAGGAGGCCGCCCCAACCCTCCTCTTTGTCGGACATAAGTCTGGTGAGCCTCCCTTGTTCGGCCCTGGAGGTGCCTCGTCTGAAATTGCTCCCTTCTGAAATCGTGACAACTCCATTTTGCGGTTTGGGTGGAAAGGTCCCCAGATAGGGAACCGGGTGCCCTATCTGCAGCGCCCCCCGATGGTGGCCGTCGGTACTGCAACCCTTTTAACCCAGGTTATTGAAAAGATTGGTGTGAGACTTTGAAAATTTTCAGACAAGTGTGGGACTTTGAAAATTTTCAGCCAGGCGTCAGACTTAGAAAAAATTCTGGCCAGCATGGGACTTTGAAAATTTTCGGCCAGGCATCAGACTTAGAAAAAATTCTGGCCAGCATGGGACTTTGAAAAAATTCTGGCTAGCATGGGACTTTGAAAATTTTCAGCTAGGCGTCGGACTTAGAAAAAATTCTGGCCAGCATGAGACTTTGAAAATTTTCAGCCAGGCATCAGACTTAAAAAAATTCTGGCCAGCATGGGACTTTGAAAATTTTCAGCCAGGGGTCGGACTTAGAAAAAATTCTGGCCAGCATGGGACTTTGAAATATTTCAGGTAGGCGTCAGACTTTGAAAATTTTCGGCCAGGCGTCAGACTTTGAAAAATTTCTGGCCAGCATGGGACTTTGAAAAAATTCTGGCTAGCATGGGACTTTGAAAATTTTCAGCTAGGCGTCGGACTTAGAAAAAATTCTGGCCAGCATGAGACTTTGAAAAAATTCTGGCTAGCATGGGACTTTGAAATATTTCAGGTAGGCGTCAGACTTAGAAAAAATTCTGGCCAGCATGGGACTTTGAAATATTTCAGGTAGGCGTCAGACTTAGAAAAAATTCTGGCCAGCAAGGGACTTTGAAAATTTTCAGCCAGGCGTCGGACTTAGAAAAAATTCTGTCCAGCATGGGACTTTGAAAATTTTCGGCCAGGCGTCAGACTTTGAAAAAAATTCTGGCCAGCATGGGACTTTGAAAAAATTCTGGCTAGCATGGGACTTTGAAAATTGTCAGCTAGGCGTCGGACTTAGAAAAAATTCTGGCCAGCATGAGACTTTGAAAATTTTCGGCCAGGCGTCAGACTTTGAAAAAATTCTGACTAGCATGGGACTTTGAAAATTTTCGGCCAGGCATCAGACTTAGAAAAAATTCTGGCCAGCATGGGACTTTGAAATATTTCAGGTAGGCGTCGGACTTAGAAAAAATTCTGGCCAGCATGGGACTTGGAAATATTTCAGGTAGGCGTCGGACTTAGAAAAAATTCTGGTCAGCATGGAACTTTGAAAATTTTCGGCCAGGCGTCAGACTTTGAAAAAATTCTGGCCAGCATGGGACTTTGAAAAAATTCTGGCTAGCATGGGACTTTGAAAATTTTCAGCTAGGCGTCGGACTTAGAAAAAATTCTGGCCAGCATGAGACTGAAAATTTTCGGCCAGGCGTCAGACTTTGAAAAAATTCTGACTAGCATGGGACTTTGAAAATTTTCGGCCAGGCATCAGACTTAGAAAAAATTCTGGCCAGCATGGGACTTTGAAATATTTCAGGTAGGCGTCGGACTTAGAAAAAATTCTGGCCAGCATGGGACTTGGAAATATTTCAGGTAGGCGTCGGACTTAGAAAAAATTCTGGTCAGCATGGAACTTTGAAAATTTTCGGCCAGGCGTCAGACTTTGAAAAAATTCTGGCTAGCATGGGACTTTGAAAATTTTCCGCCAGGCATCAGACTTAGAAAATAATTCTGGCCAGCATGGGACTTTGAAAATTTTCAGCCAGGCATCAGACTTAAAAAAATTCTGGCCAGCATGGGACTTTGAAAATTTTCAGCCAGGGGTCGGACTTAGAAAAAATTCTGGCCAGCATGGGACTTTGAAATATTTCAGGTAGGCGTCAGACTTTGAAAATTTTCGGCCAGGCGTCAGACTTCTGGCCAGCATGGGACTTAGAAAAAATTCTGGCTAGCATGGGACTTTGAAAATTTTCAGCCAGGGGTCAGACTTAGAAAAAATTCTGGCCAGCATGGGACTTTGAAAAAATTCTGGCTAGCATGGGACTTTGAAATATTTCAGGTAGGCGTCAGACTTAGAAAAAATTCTGGCCAGCATGGGACTTTGAAATATTTCAGGTAGGCGTCAGACTTAGAAAAAATTCTGGCCAGGCATCAGACTTTGAAAAAATTCTGGCCAGCATGGGACTTTGAAAATTTTCGGCCAAGCGTCAGACTTAGAAAAAATTCTGGCCAGCATGGGACTTAGAAAAAATTCTGGCTAGCATGGGACTTTGAAAATTTTCGGCCAGGCATCAGACTTAGAAAAAATTCTGGCCAGCATGGGACTTTGAAATATTTCAGGTAGGCGTCAGACTTTGAAAAAAATTCTGGCCAGCATGGGACTTTGAAAATTTTCAGCCAGGCATCAGACTTAAAAAAATTCTGGCCAGCATGGGACTTTGAAATATTTCAGGTAGGCGTCAGACTTTGAAAATTTTCGGCCAGGCGTCAGACTTCTGGCCAGCATGGGACTTAGAAAAAATTCTGGCTAGCATGGGACTTTGAAAATTTTCAGCCAGGGGTCAGACTTAGAAAAAATTCTGGCCAGCATGGGACTTTGAAAAAATTCTGGCTAGCATGGGACTTTGAAATATTTCAGGTAGGCGTCAGACTTAGAAAAAATTCTGGCCAGCATGGGACTTTGAAATATTTCAGGTAGGCGTCAGACTTAGAAAAAATTCTGGCCAGCATGGGACTTAGAAAAAATTCTGGCTAGCATGGGACTTTGAAAATTTTCAGCCAGGCATCAGACTTAGAAAAAATTCTGGCCAGCATGGGACTTTGAAATATTTCAGGCAGGTGTTAGACTTTGAAAATTTTCGGCCAGGCGTCAGACTTCTGGCCAGCATGGGACTTTGAAAATTTTCAGCCAGGCATCAGACTTTGAAAAAATTCTGGCCAGCATGGGACTTTGAAAATTTTCGGCCAGGCGTCAGACTTAGAAAAAATTCTGGCCAGCATGGGACTTTGAAAAAATTCTGGCCAGCATGGAACTTTGAAAATTTTCGGCCAGGCGTCAGACTTTGAAAAAATTCTGGCCAGCATGGGACTTAGAAAAAATTCTGGATAGCATGGGACTTTGAACATTTTCAGCCAGGGGTCGGACTTAGAAAAAATTCTGGCCAGCATGGGACTTTGAAATATTTCAGGTAGGCGTCAGACTTAGAAAAAATTCTGGCCAGCAAGGGACTTTGAAAATTTTCAGCCAGGCGTCGGACTTAGAAAAAATTCTGTCCAGCATGGGACTTTGAAAATTTTCGGCCAGGCGTCAGACTTTGAAAAAAATTCTGGCCAGCATGGGACTTTGAAAATTTTCGGCTAGGCGTCAGACTTTGAAAAATTTCTGGCCAGCATGGGACTTTGAAAAAATTCTGGCCAGCATGGAACTTTGAAAATTTTCGGCCAGGCGTCAGACTTTGAAAAAATTCTGGCTAGCATGGGACTTTGAAAATTTTCGGCCAGGCATCAGACTTAGAAAATAATTCTGGCCAGCATGGGACTTTGAAAATTTTCAGCCAGGCATCAGACTTAGAAAAAATTCTGGCCAGCATGGGACTTTGAAAATATTCTGGCCAGCATGGGACTTTGAAAAAATTCTGGACAGCATGGGACTTTGAAAATTTTCGGCCAGGCGTCAGACTTAGAAAAAATTCTGGCCAGCATGGGACTTTGAAAAAATTCTGGCCAGCATGGGACTTTGAAAATTTTCAGCCAGGCATCAGACTTAGAAAAAATTCTGGCCTGCATGGGACTTTGAAATATTTCAGGCAGGCGTCAGACTTAGAAAAAATTCTGGCCAGCATGGGACTTTGAAAATTTTCGGCCAGGAGTCAGACTTAGAAAAAATTCTGGCCTGCATGGGACTTTGAAAATTTTCGGCCAGGTGTCAGACTTAGAAAAAATTCTGGACAGCATGGGACTTTGAAAATTTTTGGCCAAGCGTCAGACTTAGAAAAAATTCTGGCCAGCATGGGACTTTGAAAAAATTCTGGCCAGCATGGGACTTTGAAAAAATTCTGGCCTGCGTGGGACTTTGAAAAAATTCTGGCCAGCATGGGACTTTTAAATATTTCAGGCAGGCGTCAGACTTTGAAAAAATTCTGGCCAGCATGGGACTTTGAAAAAATTCTGGACAGCATGGGACTTTGAAAATTTTCAACCAGGCATCAGACTTAGAAAAAATTCTGGCCAGCATGGGACTTTGAAAATTTTCAGCCAGGCATCAGACTTAGAAAAAATTCTGGCCTGCATGGGACTTTGAAATATTTCAGGCAGGCGTCAGACTTAGAAAAAATTCTGGCCAGCTTGGGACTTTGAAAATTTTCGGCCAGGAGTCAGACTTAGAAAAAATTCTGGCCTGCATGGGACTTTGAAAATTTTCGGCCAGGTGTCAGACTTAGAAAAAATTCTGGACAGCATGGGACTTTGAAAATTTTTGGCCAAGCGTCAGACTTAGAAAAAATTCTGGCCAGCATGGGACTTTGAAAAAATTCTGGCCAGCATGGGACTTTGAAAAAATTCTGGCCTGCGTGGGACTTTGAAAAAATTCTGGCCAGCATGGGACTTTTAAATATTTCAGGCAGGCGTCAGACTTTGAAAAAATTCTGGCCAGCATGGGACTTTGAAAAAATTCTGGACAGCATGGGACTTTGAAAATTTTCAGCCAGGCATCAGACTTAGAAAAAATTCTGGCCAGCATGGGACTTTGAAAATATTCTGGCCAGCATGGGACTTTGAAAAAATTCTGGACAGCATGGGACTTTGAAAATTTTCGGCCAGGCGTCAGACTTAGAAAAAATTCTGGCCAGCATGGGACTTTGAAAAAATTCTGGCCAGCATGGGACTTTGAAAATTTTCGGCCAGGCGTCAGACTTAGAAAAAATTTTGGCCTGCATGGGACTTTGAAATATTTCAGGCAGGCGTCAGACTTAGAAAAAATTCTGGCCAGCATGGGACTTTGAAAATTTTCGGCCAGGTGTCAGACTTAGAAAAAATTCTGGCCTGCATGGGACTTTGAAATATTTCAGGCAGGTGTCAGACTTAGAAAATATTCTGGCCAGCATGGGACTTTGAAAATTTTCGGCCAGGCGTCAGACTTTGAAAAAATTCTGGCTAGCATGGGACTTTGAAAAAATTCTGGCCAGCATGGGACTTTGAAAAAATTCTGGCCAGCATGGGACTTTGAAAAAATTCTGGACAGCATGGGACTTTGAAAATTTTCGGCCAGGCGTCAGACTTAGAAAAAATTCTGGCCTGCATGGGACTTTGAAAAAATTCTGGACAGCATGGGACTTTGTAAATTTTCAGCCAGGCATCAGACTTAGAAAAAATTCTGGCCAGGCGTCAGACTTAGAAAAAATTCTGGCCAGCATGGGACTTTGAAAATTTTCAGCCAGGCATCAGACTTAAAAAAATTCTGGCCAGCATGGGACTTTGAAATATTTCAGGTAGGCGTCAGACTTTGAAAATTTCCGGCCAGGCGTCAGACTTAGAAAAAATTCTGGCCAGCATGGGACTTTGAAAATTTTCAGCCAGGCGTCGGACTTTGAAAAATTTCTGGCCAGCATGGGACTTTGAAAATTTTCGGCCAGGCGTCAGACTTAGAAAAAATTCTGGCCAGCATGGGACTTTGAAAATTTTCAGCCAGGCATCAGACTTTGAAAAAATTCTGGCCAGCATGGGACTTTGAAAAAATTCTGGCCAGCATGGGACTTAGAAAAAATTCTGGCCAGCATGGGACTTTGAAAAATTTCTGGCCAGCATGGGACTTTGAAAATTTTCGGCCAGGCGTCAGACTTAGAAAAAATTCTGGCCAGCATGGGACTTTGAAAATTTTCGGCCAGGCGTCAGACTTAGAAAAAATTCTGGCCAGCATGGGACTTTGAAAAAATTCTGGCAAGCATGGGACTTTGAAAAAATTCTGGCCAGCATGGGACTTAGAAAAAATTCTGGCCTGCATGGGACTTTTAAATATTTCAGGCAGGCATCAGACTTAGAAAAAATTCTGGACAGCATGGGACTTTGAAAATCTTCAGCCAGGCGCCAGACTTAGAAAAAATTCTGGCCAGCATGGGACTTTGAAAATTTTCGGCCAGGCGTCAGACTTAGAAAAAATTCTGGCCAGCATGGGACTTAGAAAAAATTCTGGCCAGCATGGGACTTGGAAATATTTCAGGCAGGCGTCAGACTTTGAAAAAATTCTGGCCAGCATGGGACTTAGAAAAAATTCTGGACAGCATGGGACTTTGAAAATTTTCAGCCAGGCGTCGGACTTTGAAAAATTTCTGGCCAGCATGGGACTTTGAAAATTTTCGGCCAGGCGTCAGACTTAGAAAAAATTCTGGCCAGCATGGGACTTTGAAAATTTTCGGCCAGGCGTCAGACTTAGAAAAAATTCTGGCCAGCATGGGACTTTGAAAATTTTCAGCCAGGCATCAGACTTAAAAAAATTCTGGCCAGCATGGGACTTTGAAATATTTCAGGTAGGCGTCAGACTTTGAAAATTTCCGGCCAGGCGTCAGACTTAGAAAAAATTCTGGCCAGCATGGGACTTTGAAAATTTTCGGCCAGGCGTCAGACTTAGAAAAAATTCTGGCCAGCATGGGACTTTGAAAATTTTCGGCCAGGCGTCAGACTTAGAAAAAATTCTGGCCAGCATGGGACTTTGAAAATTTTCAGCCAGGCATCAGACTTTGAAAAAATTCTGGCCAGCATGGGACTTTGAAATATTTCAGGTAGGCGTCAGACTTAGAAAAAATTCTGGCCAGCATGGGACTTTGAAAATTTTCGGCCAGGCGTCAGACTTTTAAAAAATTCTGGCCAGCATGGGACTTTGAAATATTTCAGGCAGGTGTCAGACTTAGAAAAAATTCTGGCCAGCATGGGACTTTGAAATATTTCAGCCAGGCATCAGACTTAGAAATAATTCTGGCCAGCATGGGACTTTGAAATATTTCAGGTAGGCGTCAGACTTTGAAAATTTTCGGCCAGGCGTCAGACTTAGAAAAAATTCTGGCCAGCATGGGACTTTGAAAATTTTCAGCCAGGCGTCGGCCTTAGAAAAAATTCTGGCCAGCATGGGACTTTGAAAATTTTCGGCCAGGCATCAGACTTAGAAAATAATTCTGGCCAGCATGGGACTTTGAAAATTTTCAGCCAGGCATCAGACTTTAAATATTTTCGGCCAGGCGTCAGACTTTGAAAAAATTCTGGCTAGCATGGGACTTTGAAAATTTTCGGCCAGGCATCAGACTTAGAAAAAATTCTGGCCAGCATGGGACTTTGAAATATTTCAGCTAGGCGTCGGACTTAGAAAAAATTCTGGCCAGCATGGAACTTTGAAAATTTTCGGCCAGGCGTCAGACTGAAAAAATTCTGGCTAGCATGGGACTTTGAAAATTTTCGGCCAGGCATCAGACTTAGAAAATAATTCTGGCCAGCATGGGACTTTGAAAATTTTCAGCCAGGCATCAGACTTTGAAAAAATTCTGGCTAGCATGGGACTTTGAAATATTTCAGGTAGGTGTCAGACTTTGAAAATTTTCGGGCAGGCGTTGGACTTTGAAAATTTCCGGGAAGGTGTGGGACTTTGAAAATTTTCGGACAGGCGTTGGACTTTGAAAATTTTCGGGCCTGGTGACCCAGGCTATTGAAATGAATGGTGTGGGACTTTGAAATATTTCGGGCAGGCGTCAGACTTTGAAAAAATCTGACAACCAGGCCAGAGAGCAGGCCGTCTGCCCAAGGAGGCCGCCCCAACCCTCCTCTTTGTCGGACATAAGTCTGGTGAGCCTCCCTTGTTCGGCCCTGGAGGTGCCTCGTCTGAAATTGCTCCCTTCTGAAATCGTGACAACTCCATTTTGCGGTTTGGGTGGAAAGGTCCCCAGATAGGGAACCGGGTGCCCTATCTGCAGCGCCCCCCGATGGTGGCCGGCGGTACTGCAACCCTTTTAACCCAGGCTATTGAAAAGACTGGTGTGGGACTTTGAAAATTGTCTGACAGGGGTGGGACTTTGAAAATTTTCGGAGAGGCGCCAGACTTTGAAAACGTTTGTGCCTGTGTCAGACTTTGAAAATTTTCAGACAAGTGTGGGACTTTGAAAATTTTCAGCTAGGCGTCGGACTTAGAAAAAATTCTGGCCAGCATGAGACTTTGAAAATTTTCGGCCAGGCGTCAGACTTTGAAAAAATTCTGGCTAGCATGGGACTTTGAAAATTTTCAGCCAGGCGTCAGACTTAGAAAAAATTCTGGCCAGCATGGGACTTTGAAAATTTTCGGCCAGGCATCAGACTTAGAAAAAATTCTGGCCAGCATGGGACTTTGAAAAAATTCTGGCTAGCATGGGACTTTGAAAATTTTCGGCCAAGCGTCAGACTTAGAAAAAATTCTGGCCAGCATGGGACTTTGAAAATTTTCAGCCAGGCGTCGGACTTTGAAAAAATTCTGGCCAGCATGGGACTTTGAAATATTTCAGGTAGGCGTCAGACTTTGAAAATTTTCGGCCAGGCATCAGACTTTGAAAAAATTCTGGCTAGCATGGGACTTTGAAAATTTTCGGCCAGGCGTCAGACTTAGAAAAAATTCTGGCCAGCATGGGACTTTGAAAAAATTCTGGCCAGCATGGGACTTTGAAAATTTTCGGCCAGGCATCAGACTTAGAAAAAATTCTGGCCAGCATGGGACTTTGAAATATTTCAGGTAGGCGTCAGACTTTGAAAATTTTCAGGTAGGCGTCAGACTTTGAAAATTTTCGGCCAGGCGTCAGACTTAGAAAAAATTCTGGCCAGCATGGGACTTTGAAATATTTCAGGTAGGCGTCAGACTTTGAAAATTTCCGGCCAGGCGTCAGACTTAGAAAAAATTCTGGCCAGCATGGGACTTTGAAAATTTTCAGCCAGGCGTCGGACTTTGAAAAATTTCTGGCCAGCATGGGACTTTGAAAATTTTCGGCCAGGCGTCAGACTTAGAAAAAATTCTGGCCAGCATGGGACTTTGAAAATTTTCGGCCAGGCGTCAGACTTAGAAAAAATTCTGGCCAGCATGGGACTTTGAAAATTTTCAGCCAGGCATCAGACTTTGAAAAAATTCTGGCCAGCATGGGACTTTGAAAATTTTCGGCCAGGCGTCAGACTTAGAAAAAATTCTGGCCAGCATGGGACTTTTAAATATTTCAGGTAGGCGTCAGACTTTGAAAATTTTCGACCAGGCGTCAGACTTCTGGCCAGCATGGGACTTAGAAAAAATTCTGGCCAGCATGGGACTTGGAAATATTTCAGGTAGGCGTCGGACTTAGAAAAAATTCTGGCCAGCATGGGACTTTGAAAATTTTCAGGTAGGCGTCAGACTTTGAAAATTTTCGGCCAGGCGTCAGACTTAGAAAAAATTATGGCCAGCATGGGACTTTGAAAATTTTCAGCCAGGCATCAGACTTAAAAAAATTCTGGCCAGCATGGGACTTTGAAATATTTCAGGTAGGCGTCAGACTTTGAAAATTTCCGGCCAGGCGTCAGACTTAGAAAAAATTCTGGCCAGCATGGGACTTTGAAAATTTTCAGCCAGGCGTCGGACTTTGAAAAATTTCTGGCCAGCATGGGACTTTGAAAATTTTCGGCCAGGCGTCAGACTTAGAAAAAATTCTGGCCTGCATGGGACTTTGAAAAAATTCTGGACAGCATGGGACTTTGTAAATTTTCAGCCAGGCATCAGACTTAGAAAAAATTCTGGCCAGCATGGGACTTTGAAATATTTCAGGTAGGCGTCAGACTTTGAAAAATTTCTGGCCAGCATGGGACTTAGAAAAAATTCTGGCCAGCATGGGACTTTGAAATATTTCAGGTAGGTGTTAGACTTTGAAAATTTTCGGCCAGGCGTCAGACTTTGAAAAAATTCTGGCCAGCATGGGACTTAGAAAAAATTCTGGATAGCATGGGACTTTGAACATTTTCAGCCAGGGGTCGGACTTAGAAAAAATTCTGGCCAGCATGGGACTTTGAAAATTTTCGGCCAGGCGTCAGACTTAGAAAAAATTCTGGCCAGCATGGGACTTTGAAAATTTTCAGCCAGGCATCAGACTTTGAAAAAATTCTGGCCAGCATGGGACTTTGAAAAAATTCTGGCCAGCATGGGACTTAGAAAAAATTCTGGCCAGCATGGGACTTTGAAAAATTTCTGGCCAGCATGGGACTTTGAAAATTTTCGGCCAGGCGTCAGACTTAGAAAAAATTCTGGCCAGCATGGGACTTTGAAAATTTTCGGCCAGGCGTCAGACTTAGAAAAAATTCTGGCCAGCATGGGACTTTGAAAAAATTCTGGCCAGCATGGGACTTTGAAAAAATTCTGGCCAGCATGGGACTTAGAAAAAATTCTGGCCTGCATGGGACTTTTAAATATTTCAGGCAGGCATCAGACTTAGAAAAAATTCTGGACAGCATGGGACTTTGAAAATCTTCAGCCAGGCGCCAGACTTAGAAAAAATTCTGGCCAGCATGGGACTTTGAAAATTTTCGGCCAGGCGTCAGACTTAGAAAAAATTCTGGCCAGCATGGGACTTAGAAAAAATTCTGGCCAGCATGGGACTTGGAAATATTTCAGGCAGGCGTCAGACTTTTAAAAAATTCTGGCCAGCATGGGACTTTGAAATATTTCAGGCAGGTGTTAGACTTTGAAAATTTTCGGCCAGGCGTCAGACTTCTGGCCAGCATGGGACTTTGAAAATTTTCAGCCAGGCATCAGACTTTGAAAAAATTCTGGCCAGCATGGGACTTTGAAAATTTTCGGCCAGGCGTCAGACTTTGAAAAAATTCTGGCCAGCATGGGACTTTGAAATATTTCAAGCAGGCGTGAGACTTTGAAAATTTTCAGGTAGGCGTCAGACTTTGAAAATTTTCGGCCAGGCGTCAGACTTAGAAAAAATTCTGGCCAGCATGGGACTTTGAAATATTTCAGGTAGGCGTCAGACTTTGAAAATTTCCGGCCAGGCGTCAGACTTAGAAAAAATTCTGGCCAGCATGGGACTTTGAAAATTTTCAGCCAGGCGTCGGACTTTGAAAAATTTCTGGCCAGCATGGGACTTTGAAAATTTTCGGCCAGGCGTCAGACTTAGAAAAAATTCTGGCCAGCATGGGACTTTGAAAATTTTCGGCCAGGCGTCAGACTTAGAAAAAATTCTGGCCAGCATGGGACTTTGAAAATTTTCAGCCAGGCATCAGACTTTGAAAAAATTCTGGCCAGCATGGGACTTTGAAAATTTTCGGCCAGGCGTCAGACTTAGAAAAAATTCTGGCCAGCATGGGACTTTTAAATATTTCAGGTAGGCGTCAGACTTTGAAAATTTTCGACCAGGCGTCAGACTTCTGGCCAGCATGGGACTTAGAAAAAATTCTGGCCAGCATGGGACTTGGAAATATTTCAGGTAGGCGTCGGACTTAGAAAAAATTCTGGCCAGCATGGGACTTTGAAAATTTTCAGGTAGGCGTCAGACTTTGAAAATTTTCGGCCAGGCGTCAGACTTAGAAAAAATTATGGCCAGCATGGGACTTTGAAAATTTTCAGCCAGGCATCAGACTTAAAAAAATTCTGGCCAGCATGGGACTTTGAAATATTTCAGGTAGGCGTCAGACTTTGAAAATTTCCGGCCAGGCGTCAGACTTAGAAAAAATTCTGGCCAGCATGGGACTTTGAAAATTTTCAGCCAGGCGTCGGACTTTGAAAAATTTCTGGCCAGCATGGGACTTTGAAAATTTTCGGCCAGGCGTCAGACTTAGAAAAAATTCTGGCCTGCATGGGACTTTGAAAAAATTCTGGACAGCATGGGACTTTGTAAATTTTCAGCCAGGCATCAGACTTAGAAAAAATTCTGGCCAGCATGGGACTTTGAAATATTTCAGGTAGGCGTCAGACTTTGAAAAATTTCTGGCCAGCATGGGACTTAGAAAAAATTCTGGCCAGCATGGGACTTTGAAATATTTCAGGTAGGTGTTAGACTTTGAAAATTTTCGGCCAGGCGTCAGACTTTGAAAAAATTCTGGCCAGCATGGGACTTAGAAAAAATTCTGGATAGCATGGGACTTTGAACATTTTCAGCCAGGGGTCGGACTTAGAAAAAATTCTGGCCAGCATGGGACTTTGAAAATTTTCGGCCAGGCGTCAGACTTAGAAAAAATTCTGGCCAGCATGGGACTTTGAAAATTTTCAGCCAGGCATCAGACTTTGAAAAAATTCTGGCCAGCATGGGACTTTGAAAAAATTCTGGCCAGCATGGGACTTAGAAAAAATTCTGGCCAGCATGGGACTTTGAAAAATTTCTGGCCAGCATGGGACTTTGAAAATTTTCGGCCAGGCGTCAGACTTAGAAAAAATTCTGGCCAGCATGGGACTTTGAAAATTTTCGGCCAGGCGTCAGACTTAGAAAAAATTCTGGCCAGCATGGGACTTTGAAAAAATTCTGGCCAGCATGGGACTTTGAAAAAATTCTGGCCAGCATGGGACTTAGAAAAAATTCTGGCCTGCATGGGACTTTTAAATATTTCAGGCAGGCATCAGACTTAGAAAAAATTCTGGACAGCATGGGACTTTGAAAATCTTCAGCCAGGCGCCAGACTTAGAAAAAATTCTGGCCAGCATGGGACTTTGAAAATTTTCGGCCAGGCGTCAGACTTAGAAAAAATTCTGGCCAGCATGGGACTTAGAAAAAATTCTGGCCAGCATGGGACTTGGAAATATTTCAGGCAGGCGTCAGACTTTGAAAAAATTCTGGCCAGCATGGGACTTAGAAAAAATTCTGGACAGCATGGGACTTTGAAAATTTTCAGCCAGGCGTCGGACTTTGAAAAATTTCTGGCCAGCATGGGACTTTGAAAATTTTCGGCCAGGCGTCAGACTTAGAAAAAATTCTGGCCAGCATGGGACTTTGAAAATTTTCGGCCAGGCGTCAGACTTAGAAAAAATTCTGGCCAGCATGGGACTTTGAAAAAATTCTGGCCAGCATGGGACTTTGAAAAAATTCTGGCTAGCATGGGACTTTGAAAATTTTCGGCCAAGCGTCAGACTTAGAAAAAATTCTGGCCAGCATGGGACTTTGAAAATTTTCAGCCAGGCGTCGGACTTTGAAAAAATTCTGGCCAGCATGGGACTTTGAAATATTTCAGGTAGGCGTCAGACTTTGAAAATTTTCGGCCAGGCATCAGACTTTGAAAAAATTCTGGCTAGCATGGGACTTTGAAATATTTCAGGTAGGCGTCAGACTTTGAAAAATTTCTGGCCAGCATGGGACTTAGAAAAAATTCTGGCCAGCATGGGACTTTGAAATATTTCAGGTAGGTGTTAGACTTTGAAAATTTTCGGCCAGGCGTCAGACTTTGAAAAAATTCTGGCCAGCATGGGACTTAGAAAAAATTCTGGATAGCATGGGACTTTGAACATTTTCAGCCAGGGGTCGGACTTAGAAAAAATTCTGGCCAGCATGGGACTTTGAAAATTTTCGGCCAGGCGTCAGACTTAGAAAAAATTCTGGCCAGCATGGGACTTTGAAAATTTTCAGCCAGGCATCAGACTTTGAAAAAATTCTGGCCAGCATGGGACTTTGAAAAAATTCTGGCCAGCATGGGACTTAGAAAAAATTCTGGCCAGCATGGGACTTTGAAAAATTTCTGGCCAGCATGGGACTTTGAAAATTTTCGGCCAGGCGTCAGACTTAGAAAAAATTCTGGCCAGCATGGGACTTTGAAAATTTTCGGCCAGGCGTCAGACTTAGAAAAAATTCTGGCCAGCATGGGACTTTGAAAAAATTCTGGCCAGCATGGGACTTTGAAAAAATTCTGGCCAGCATGGGACTTAGAAAAAATTGTGGCCTGCATGGGACTTTTAAATATTTCAGGCAGGCATCAGACTTAGAAAAAATTCTGGACAGCATGGGACTTTGAAAATCTTCAGCCAGGCGCCAGACTTAGAAAAAATTCTGGCCAGCATGGGACTTTGAAAATTTTCGGCCAGGCGTCAGACTTAGAAAAAATTCTGGCCAGCATGGGACTTAGAAAAAATTCTGGCCAGCATGGGACTTGGAAATATTTCAGGCAGGCGTCAGACTTTGAAAAAATTCTGGCCAGCATGGGACTTAGAAAAAATTCTGGACAGCATGGGACTTTGAAAATTTTCAGCCAGGCGTCGGACTTTGAAAAATTTCTGGCCAGCATGGGACTTTGAAAATTTTCGGCCAGGCGTCAGACTTAGAAAAAATTCTGGCCAGCATGGGACTTTGAAAATTTTCGGCCAGGCGTCAGACTTAGAAAAAATTCTGGCCAGCATGGGACTTTGAAAAAATTCTGGCCAGCATGGGACTTTGAAAAAATTCTGGCTAGCATGGGACTTTGAAAATTTTCGGCCAAGCGTCAGACTTAGAAAAAATTCTGGCCAGCATGGGACTTTGAAAATTTTCAGCCAGGCGTCGGACTTTGAAAAAATTCTGGCCAGCATGGGACTTTGAAATATTTCAGGTAGGCGTCAGACTTTGAAAATTTTCGGCCAGGCATCAGACTTTGAAAAAATTCTGGCTAGCATGGGACTTTGAAAATTTTCGGCCAGGCGTCAGACTTAGAAAAAATTCTGGCCAGCATGGGACTTTGAAAATTTTCGGCCAGGCATCAGACTTAGAAAAAATTCTGGCCAGCATGGGACTTTGAAATATTTCAGGTAGGCGTCAGACTTAGAAAAAATTCTGGCCAGCATGGGACTTTGAAAATTTTCGGCCAGGCGTCAGACTTTTAAAAAATTCTGGCCAGCATGGGACTTTGAAATATTTCAGGCAGGTGTTAGACTTTGAAAATTTTCGGCCAGGCGTCAGACTTCTGGCCAGCATGGGACTTTGAAAATTTTCAGCCAGGCATCAGACTTTGAAAAAATTCTGGCCAGCATGGGACTTTGAAAATTTTCGGCCAGGCGTCAGACTTTGAAAAAATTCTGGCCAGCATGGGACTTTGAAATATTTCAAGCAGGCGTGAGACTTTGAAAATTTTCAGGTAGGCGTCAGACTTTGAAAATTTTCGGCCAGGCGTCAGACTTAGAAAAAATTCTGGCCAGCATGGGACTTTGAAATATTTCAGGTAGGCGTCAGACTTTGAAAATTTCCGGCCAGGCGTCAGACTTAGAAAAAATTCTGGCCAGCATGGGACTTTGAAAATTTTCAGCCAGGCGTCGGACTTTGAAAAATTTCTGGCCAGCATGGGACTTTGAAAATTTTCGGCCAGGCGTCAGACTTAGAAAAAATTCTGGCCAGCATGGGACTTTGAAAATTTTCGGCCAGGCGTCAGACTTAGAAAAAATTCTGGCCAGCATGGGACTTTGAAAATTTTCAGCCAGGCATCAGACTTTGAAAAAATTCTGGCCAGCATGGGACTTTGAAAATTTTCGGCCAGGCGTCAGACTTAGAAAAAATTCTGGCCAGCATGGGACTTTTAAATATTTCAGGTAGGCGTCAGACTTTGAAAATTTTCGACCAGGCGTCAGACTTCTGGCCAGCATGGGACTTAGAAAAAATTCTGGCCAGCATGGGACTTGGAAATATTTCAGGTAGGCGTCGGACTTAGAAAAAATTCTGGCCAGCATGGGACTTTGAAAATTTTCAGGTAGGCGTCAGACTTTGAAAATTTTCGGCCAGGCGTCAGACTTAGAAAAAATTATGGCCAGCATGGGACTTTGAAAATTTTCAGCCAGGCATCAGACTTAAAAAAATTCTGGCCAGCATGGGACTTTGAAATATTTCAGGTAGGCGTCAGACTTTGAAAATTTCCGGCCAGGCGTCAGACTTAGAAAAAATTCTGGCCAGCATGGGACTTTGAAAATTTTCAGCCAGGCGTCGGACTTTGAAAAATTTCTGGCCAGCATGGGACTTTGAAAATTTTCGGCCAGGCGTCAGACTTAGAAAAAATTCTGGCCTGCATGGGACTTTGAAAAAATTCTGGACAGCATGGGACTTTGTAAATTTTCAGCCAGGCATCAGACTTAGAAAAAATTCTGGCCAGCATGGGACTTTGAAATATTTCAGGTAGGCGTCAGACTTTGAAAAATTTCTGGCCAGCATGGGACTTAGAAAAAATTCTGGCCAGCATGGGACTTTGAAATATTTCAGGTAGGTGTTAGACTTTGAAATATTTCAGGTAGGCGTCAGACTTTGAAAAATTTCTGGCCAGCATGGGACTTTGAAATATTTCAGGTAGGCGTCAGACTTTGAAAAAATTCTGCCCAGCATGGGACTTTGAAATATTTCAGGTAGGCGTCAGACTTTGAAAAAATTCTGGCCAGCATGGGACTTTGAAAAAATTCTGGCCTGCATGGGACTTTTAAATATTTCAGGCAGGCATCAGACTTAGAAAAAATTCTGGCCAGCATGGGACTTTGAAAAAATTCTGGCCAGCATGGGACTTTGAAAATTTTCAGCCAGGCATCAGACTTTGAAAAAATTCTGGCCAGCATGGGACTTTGAAAAAATTCTGGCCAGCATGGGACTTTGAAAATTTTCAGCCAGGCATCAGACTTAGAAAAAATTCTGGCCAGCATGGGACTTTGAAAATATTCTGGCCAGCATGGGACTTTGAAAAAATTCTGGACAGCATGGGACTTTGAAAATTTTCGGCCAGGCGTCAGACTTAGAAAAAATTCTGGCCAGCATGGGACTTTGAAAAAATTCTGGCCAGCATGGGACTTTGAAAATTTTCGGCCAGGCGTCAGACTTAGAAAAAATTTTGGCCTGCATGGGACTTTGAAATATTTCAGGCAGGCGTCAGACTTAGAAAAAATTCTGGCCAGCATGGGACTTTGAAAATTTTCGGCCAGGTGTCAGACTTAGAAAAAATTCTGGCCAGCATGGGACTTTGAAAAAATTCTGGCCAGCATGGGACTTTGAAAATTTTCAGCCAGGCATCAGACTTAGAAAAAATTCTGGCCTGCATGGGACTTTGAAATATTTCAGGCAGGCGTCAGACTTAGAAAAAATTCTGGCCAGCATGGGACTTTGAAAATTTTCGGCCAGGAGTCAGACTTAGAAAAAATTCTGGCCTGCATGGGACTTTGAAAATTTTCGGCCAGGTGTCAGACTTAGAAAAAATTCTGGACAGCATGGGACTTTGAAAATTTTTGGCCAAGCGTCAGACTTAGAAAAAATTCTGGCCAGCATGGGACTTTGAAAAAATTCTGGCCAGCATGGGACTTTGAAAAAATTCTGGCCAGCATGGGACTTTGAAATATTTCAGATAGGCGTCAGACTTAGAAAAAATTCTGGCCAGCAAGGGACTTTGAAAATTTTCGGCCAGGCGTCAGACTTTGAAAAAATTCTGGCCAGCATGGGACTTTGAAAAAATTCTGGCCAGCATGGGACTTTGAAAAAATTCTGGCAGTTGTCAGACTTTGAAAATTTTCGGCCAGGCGTCAGACATAGAAAAAATTGTGGCCACCATGGGACTTTGAAAATTTTCAGCCAGGCATCAGACTTAGAAAAAATTCTGGCCAGCATGGGACTTTGAAAATTTTCGGCCAGCCGTCAGAAAAAATTCTGGCCACCATGGGACTTTGAAAATTTTCAGCCAGGCATCAGACTTAGAAAAAAATCTGGCCAGCATGGGACTTTGAAAATTTTCGGCCAGGCATCAGACTTAGAAAATAATTCTGGCCAGCATGGGACTTTGAAAATTTTCAGCCAGGCATCAGACTTAGAAAAAATTCTGGCCAGCATGGGACTTTGAGATATTTCAGGTAGGCGTCAGACTTTGAAAATTTTCGGCCAGGCGTCAGACTTAGAAAAAATTCTGGCCAGCATGGGACTTTGAAAATTTTCAGCCAGGCGTCGGACTTTGAAAAATTTCTGGCCAGCATGGGACTTTGAAAAAATTCTGGCCAGCATGGAACTTTGAAAATTTTCGGCCAGGCGTCAGACTTTAAAAAAATTCTGGCCAGCATGGAACTTTGAAAATTTTCGGCCAGGCGTCAGACTGAAAAAATTCTGGCTAGCATGGGACTTTGAAAATTTTCGGCCAGGCATCAGACTTAGAAAATAATTCTGGCCAGCATGGGACTTTGAAAATTTTCAGCCAGGCATCAGACTTAGAAAAAATTCTGGCCAGCATGGGACTTTGAAATATTTCAGGTAGGTGTCAGACTTTGAAAATTTTCGGGCAGGCGTTGGACTTTGAAAATTTCCGGGAAGGTGTGGGACTTTGAAAATTTTCAGACAGGCGTTGGACTTTGAAAATTTTCGGGCCTGGTGACCCAGGCTATTGAAATGAATGGTGTGGGACTTTGAAATATTTCGGGCAGGCGTCAGGCTTTGAAAAAATCTGACAACCAGGCCAGAGAGCAGGCCGTCTGCCCAAGGAGGCCGCCCCAACCCTCCTCTTTGTCGGACATAAGTCTGGTGAGCCTCCCTTGTTCGGCCCTGGAGGTGCCTCGTCTGAAATTGCTCCCTTCTGAAATCGTGACAACTCCATTTTGCGGTTTGGGTGGAAAGGTGCCCAGATAGGGAACCGGGTGCCCTATCTGCAGCGCCCCCCGATGGTGGCCCGCGGTACTGCAACCCTGGTAACCCAGGCTTTTGAAGTGAATGGTGTGGGACTTTGAAAAAATTCTGGCAGTTGTCAGACTTTGAAAATTTTCGGCCAGGCGTCAGACAGAAAAAATTGTGGCCACCATGGGACTTTGAAAATTTTCAGCCAGGCATCAGACTTAGAAAAAATTCTGGCCAGCATGGGACTTTGAAAATATTCAGCCAGGCGTCAGACTTAGAAAAAATTCTGGCCAGCATGGGACTTTGAAAATTTTCGGCCAGCCGTCAGACTTAGAAAAAATTCTGGCCACCATGGGACTTTGAAAATTTTCAGCCAGGCATCAGACTTAGAAAAAATTCTGGCCAGCATGGGACTTTGAAAATTTTCGGCCAGGCGTCAGACTTAGAAAAAATTCTGGCCAGCATGGGACTTTGAAATATTTCAGGTAGGCGTCAGACTGAAAATTTTCGGCCAGGCATCAGACTTTGAAAAAATTCTGGCTAGCATGGGACTTTGAAAATTTTCAGCCAGGCATCAGACTTTGAAAAAATTCTGGCTAGCATGGGACTTTGAAAATTTTCAGCCAGGCGTCGGACTTAGAAAAAATTCTGGCCAGCATGGGACTTAGAAAAAATTCTGGCTAGCATGGGACTTTGAAAATTTTCAGCCAGGGGTCGGACTTAGAAAAAATTCTGTCCAGCATGGGACTTTGAAAATTTTCGGCTAGGCATCAGACTTAGAAAAAATTCTGGCCAGCATGGGACTTTGAAATATTTCAGGTAGGCGTCAGACTTAGAAAAAATTCTGTCCAGCATGGGACTTTGAAAATTTTCGGCCAGGCGTCAGACTTCTGGCCAGCATGGGACTTTGAAAATTTTCGGCCAGGCGTCAGACTTAGAAAAAATTCTGGCCAGCATGGGACTTTGAAAATATTCTGGCCAGCATGGGACTTTGAAAAAATTCTGGCCAGCATGGGACTTTGAAAATTTTCAGCTAGGCGTCGGACTTAGAAAAAATTCTGGCCAGCATGGGACTTAGAAAAAATTCTGTCCAGCATGGGACTTTGAAAATTTTCGGCCAGGCGTCAGACTTTGAAAAAAATTCTGGCCAGCATGGGACTTTGAAAATTTTCAGCTAGGCGTCGGACTTAGAAAAAATTCTGGCCAGCATGGGACTTTGAAAATTTTCGGCCAGGCATCAGACTCAGGAAAAAATTCTGGCTAGCATGGGACTTTGAAAATTTTCAGCCAAGGGTCGGACTTAGAAAAAATTCTGGCCAGCATGGGACTTTGAAAATTTTCGGCCAGGCATCAGACTCAGAAAAAATTCTGGCCAGCATGGGACTGAAATATTTCAGGCAGGTGTTAGACTTTGAAAATTTTCGACCAGGCATCAGACTTTGAAAAAAATTCTGGCCAGCATGGGAATTTGAAAATTTTCAGCCAGGCATCAGACTTTGAAAAAAATTCTGGCCAGCATGGGACTTTGAAAATTTTCAGCCAGGCATCAGACTTTGAAAAAAATTCTGGCCAGCATGGGAATTTGAAAATTTTCGGCCAGGCGTCAGACTTTGAAAAAATTCTGGCCAGCATGGGACTTTAAAATATTTCAAGCAGGCGTGAGACTTTGAAAATTTTCGGCCAGGCGTCAGACTTTGAAAAATTTCTGGCCAGCATGGGACTTTGAAAAAATTCTGGCTAGCATGGGACTTTGAAAATTTTCAGCCAGGCATAAGACTTAGAAAAAAATTCTGGCCAGCATGGGACTTTGAAATATTTCAGGTAGGCGTCAGACTTAGAAAAAATTCTGGCCAGCATGGGACTTTGAAAATTTTCGGCCAGGCGTCAGACTTTGAAAAAATTCTGGCCAGCATGGGACTTAGAAAAAATTCTGGCTAGCATGGGACTTTGAAAATTTTCGGCCAGGCGTCAGACTTTGAAAAAAATTCTGGCCAGCATGGGACTTTGAAAATTTTCGGCCAGGCATCAGACTTAGAAAATAATTCTGGCCAGCATGGGACTTAGAAAAAATTCTGTCCAGCATGGGACTTTGAAAATTTTCGGCCAGGCGTCAGACTTTGAAAAAAATTCTGGCCAGCATGGGACTTTGAAAATTTTCAGCTAGGCGTCGGACTTAGAAAAAATTCTGGCCAGCATGGGACTTTGAAAATTTTCGGCCAGGCATCAGACTCAGAAAAAATTCTGGCTAGCATGGGACTTTGAAAATTTTCAGCCAAGGGTCGGACTTAGAAAAAATTCTGGCCAGCATGGGACTTTGAAAATTTTCGGCCAGGCATCAGACTCAGAAAAAATTCTGGCCAGCATGGGACTGAAATATTTCAGGCAGGTGTTAGACTTTGAAAATTTTCGACCAGGCATCAGACTTTGAAAAAAATTCTGGCCAGCATGGGAATTTGAAAATTTTCAGCCAGGCATCAGACTTTGAAAAAAATTCTGGCCAGCATGGGACTTTGAAAATTTTCAGCCAGGCATCAGACTTTGAAAAAAATTCTGGCCAGCATGGGAATTTGAAAATTTTCGGCCAGGCGTCAGACTTTGAAAAAATTCTGGCCAGCATGGGACTTTGAAATATTTCAAGCAGGCGTGAGACTTTGAAAATTTTCGGCCAGGCGTCAGACTTTGAAAAATTTCTGGCCAGCATGGGACTTTGAAAAAATTCTGGCTAGCATGGGACTTTGAAAATTTTCAGCCAGGCATAAGACTTAGAAAAAAATTCTGGCCAGCATGGGACTTTGAAATATTTCAGGTAGGCGTCAGACTTAGAAAAAATTCTGGCCAGCATGGGACTTTGAAAATTTTCGGCCAGGCGTCAGACTTTGAAAAAATTCTGGCCAGCATGGGACTTAGAAAAAATTCTGGCTAGCATGGGACTTTGAAAATTTTCGGCCAGGCGTCAGACTTTGAAAAATTTTCGGCCAGGCGTCAGACTTTGAAAAAAATTCTGGCCAGCATGGGACTTTGAAAATTTTCGGCCAGGCATCAGACTTAGAAAATAATTCTGGCCAGCATGGGACTTTGAAAATTTTCAGCCAGGCATCCGACTTAGAAAAAATTCTGGCCAGCATGGGACTTTGAAATATTTCAGGTAGGCGTCAGACTTTGAAAAAATTCTGGCCAGCATGGGACTTTGAAATATTTCAGGTAGGCGTCAGACTGAAAATTTTCGGCCAGGCATCAGACTTAGAAAAAATTCTGGCCAGCATGGGACTTTGAAATATTTCAGGCAGGTGTTCGACTTTGAAATTTTTCGGCCAGGCGTCAGACTTCTGGCCAGCATGGGACTTTGAAATTTTTCAGCCAGGCATCAGACTTTGAAAAAATTCTGGCCAGCATGGGACTTTGAAATATTTCAAGCAGGCGTGAGACTTTGAAAATTTTCGGCCAGGCGTCAGACTTTGAAAAATTTCTGGCCAGCATGGGACTTTGAAAAAATTCTGGCTAGCATGGGACTTTGAAAATTTTCAGCCAGGCATAAGACTTAGAAAAAATTCTGGCCAGCATGGGACTTTGAAATATTTCAGGTAGGCGTCAGACTTAGAAAAAATTCTGGCCAGCATGGGACTTTGAAAATTTTCGGCCAGGCGTCAGACTTTGAAAAAATTCTGGCCAGCATGGGACTTAGAAAAAATTCTGGCTAGCATGGGACTTTGAAAATTTTCGGCCAGGCGTCAGACTTTGAAAAAAATTCTGGCCAGCATGGGACTTTGAAAATTTTCGGCCAGGCATCAGACTTAGAAAATAATTCTGGCCAGCATGGGACTTTGAAAATTTTCAGCCAGGCATCCGACTTAGAAAAAATTCTGGCCAGCATGGGACTTTGAAATATTTCAGGTAGGCGTCAGACTTTGAAAAAATTCTGGCCAGCATGGGACTTTGAAATATTTCAGGTAGGCGTCAGACTGAAAATTTTCGGCCAGGCATCAGACTTAGAAAAAATTCTGGCCAGCATGGGACTTTGAAATATTTCAGGCAGGTGTTCGACTTTGAAATTTTTCGGCCAGGCGTCAGACTTCTGGCCAGCATGGGACTTTGAAATTTTTCAGCCAGGCATCAGACTTTGAAAAAATTCTGGCCAGCATGGGACTTTGAAATATTTCAAGCAGGCGTGAGACTTTGAAAATTTTCGGCCAGGCGTCAGACTTTGAAAAATTTCTGGCCAGCATGGGACTTTGAAAATTTTCAGCCAGGCATCAGACTTAGAAAAAAATTCTGGCCAGCATGGGACTTTGAAATATTTCAGGTAGGCGTCAGACTTAGAAAAAATTCTGGCCAGCATGGGACTTTGAAAATTTTCGGCCAGGCGTCAGACTTTGAAAAAATTCTGGCCAGCATGGGACTTTGAAAATTTTCGGCCAGGCATCAGACTTAGAAAAAATTCTGGCCAGCATGGGACTTTGAAAAAATTCTGGCTAGCATGGGACTTTGAAAATTTTCAGCTAGGCGTCGGACTTAGAAAAAATTCTGGCCAGCATGAGACTTTGAAAATTTTCGGCCAGGCGTCAGACTTTGAAAAAATTCTGGCTAGCATGGGACTTTGAAAATTTTCGGCCAGGCATCAGACTTAGAAAAAATTCTGGCCAGCATGGGACTTTGAAAAAATTCTGGCCAGCATGGGACTTTGAAAATTTTCGGCCAGGCATCAGACTTAGAAAAAATTCTGGCCAGCATGGGACTTTGAAATATTTCAGGTAGGCGTCAGACTTAGAAAAAATTCTGGCCAGCATGGGACTTTGAAAATTTTCGGCCAGGCGTCAGACTTTTAAAAAATTCTGGCCAGCATGGGACTTTGAAATATTTCAGGCAGGTGTTAGACTGAAAATTTTCGGCCAGGCGTCAGACTTAGAAAAAATTCTGGCCAGCATGGGACTTTGAAAAAATTCTGGCCAGCATGGAACTTTGAAAATTTTCGGCCAGGCGTCAGACTTTGAAAAAATTCTGGCTAGCATGGGACTTTGAAAATTTTCGGCCAGGCATCAGACTTAGAAAATAATTCTGGCCAGGATGGGACTTTGAAAATTTTCAGCCAGGCATCAGACTTAGAAAAAATTCTGGCCAGCATGGGACTTTGAAATATTTCAGGTAGGCGTCAGACTTTGAAAATTTTCGGCCAGGCGTCAGACTTAGAAAAAATTCTGGCCAGCATGGGACTTTGAAAATTTTCAGCCAGGCGTCGGACTTAGAAAAAATTCTGGCTAGCATGGGACTTTGAAAATTTTCAGCTAGGCGTCGGACTTAGAAAAAATTCTGGCCAGCATGGGACTTTGAAAATTTTCGGCCAGGCATCAGACTTAGAAAATAATTCTGGCCAGCATGGGACTTTGAAAATTTTCAGCCAGGCATCAGACTTAGAAAAAATTCTGGCCAGCATGGGACTTTGAAATATTTCAGCTAGGCGTCAGACTTAGAAAAAATTCTGGCCAGCATGGAACTTTGAAAATTTTCGGCCAGGCGTCAGACTTTGAAAAAATTCTGGCTAGCATGGGACTTTGAAAATTTTCGGCCAGGCATCAGACTTTGAAAAAATTCTGGCTAGCATGGGACTTTGAAATATTTCAGGTAGGTGTCAGACTTTGAAAATTTTCGGGCAGGCGTTGGACTTTGAAAATTTCCGGGAAGGTGTGGGACTTTGAAAATTTTCGGACAGGCGTTGGACTTTGAAAATTTTCGGGCCTGGTGACCCAGGCTATTGAAATGAATGGTGTGGGACTTTGAAATATTTCGGGCAGGCGTCAGACTTTGAAAAAATCTGACAACCAGGCCAGAGAGCAGGCCGTCTGCCCAAGGAGGCCGCCCCAACCCTCCTCTTTGTCGGACATAAGTCTGGTGAGCCTCCCTTGTTCGGCCCTGGAGGTGCCTCGTCTGAAATTGCTCCCTTCTGAAATCGTGACAACTCCATTTTGCGGTTTGGGTGGAAAGGTCCCCAGATAGGGAACCGGGTGCCCTATCTGCAGCGCCCCCCGATGGTGGCCGTCGGTACTGCAACCCTTTTAACCCAGGTTATTGAAAAGATTGGTGTGAGACTTTGAAAATTTTCAGACAAGTGTGGGACTTTGAAAATTTTCAGCCAGGCGTCAGACTTAGAAAAAATTCTGGCCAGCATGGGACTTTGAAAATTTTCGGCCAGGCATCAGACTTAGAAAAAATTCTGGCCAGCATGGGACTTTGAAAAAATTCTGGCTAGCATGGGACTTTGAAAATTTTCAGCTAGGCGTCGGACTTAGAAAAAATTCTGGCCAGCATGAGACTTTGAAAATTTTCGGCCAGGCGTCAGACTTTGAAAAAATTCTGGCTAGCATGGGACTTTGAAAATTTTCGGCCAGGCATCAGACTTAGAAAAAATTCTGGCCAGCATGGGACTTAGAAAAAATTCTGGATAGCATGGGACTTTGAAAATTTTCGGCCAGGCGTCAGACTTTGAAAAATTTCTGGCCAGCATGGGACTTTGAAAATTTTCAGGTAGGCGTCGGACTTAGAAAAAATTCTGGCCAGCAAGGGACTTTGAAAAAATTCTGGCCAGCATGGAACTTTGAAAATTTTCGGCCAGGCGTCAGACTTCTGGCCAGCATGGGACTTAGAAAAAATTCTGGCTAGCATGGGACTTTGAAAATTTTCCGCCAGGCATCAGACTTAGAAAAAATTCTGGCCAGCATGGGACTTAGAAAAAATTCTGGTCAGCATGGAACTTTGAAAATTTTCGGCCAGGCGTCAGACTTTGAAAAAATTCTGGCCAGCATGGGACTTAGAAAAAATTCTGGATAGCATGGGACTTTGAACATTTTCAGCCAGGGGTCGGACTTAGAAAAAATTCTGGCCAGCATGGGACTTTGAAATATTTCAGGTAGGCGTCAGACTTAGAAAAAATTCTGGCCAGCAAGGGACTTTGAAAATTTTCGGCCAGGCGTCAGACTTAGAAAAAATTCTGGCCAGCATGGGACTTTGAAAATTTTCGGCCAGGCGTCAGACTTTGAAAAATTTCTGGCCAGCATGGGACTTTGAAAAAATTCTGGCCAGCATGGAACTTTGAAAATTTTCGGCCAGGCGTCAGACTTTGAAAAAATTCTGGCTAGCATGGGACTTTGAAAATTTTCGGCCAGGCATCAGACTTAGAAAATAATTCTGGCCAGCATGGGACTTTGAAAATTTTCGGCCAGGCGTCAGACTTAGAAAAAATTCTGGCCAGCATGGGACTTTGAAAATTTTCAGCCAGGCGTCGGACTTAGAAAAAATTCTGGCCAGCATGGGACTTCGAAATATTTCAGGGAGGTGTCAGACTTTGAAAATTTTCGGCCAGGCGTCGGACTTAGAAAAATTTCTGGCCAGCATGGGACTTTGAAAAAATTCTGGCCAGCATGGAACTTTGAAAATTTTCGGCCAGGCGTCAGACTTTGAAAAAATTCTGGCTAGCATGGGACTTTGAAAATTTTCGGCCAGGCATCAGACTTAGAAAATAATTCTGGCCAGCATGGGACTTTGAAAATTTTCGGCCAGGCGTCAGACTTAGAAAAAATTCTGGCCAGCATGGGACTTTGAAAATTTTCAGCCAGGCGTCGGACTTTGAAAAAATTCTGGCCAGCATGGGACTTTGAAAATTTTCAGCCAGGGGTCGGACTTAGAAAAAATTCTGGCCAGCATGGGACTTTGAAATATTTCAGGTAGGCGTCAGACTTTGAAAATTTTCGGCCAGGCGTCAGACTTCTGGCCAGCATGGGACTTTGAAAATTTTCAGCCAGGCATCAGACTTTGAAAAAATTCTGGCCAGCATGGGACTTTGAAAATTTTCAGGTAGGCGTCGGACTTAGAAAAAATTCTGGCCAGCAAGGGACTTTGAAAAAATTCTGGCCAGCATGGAACTTTGAAAATTTTCGGCCAGGCGTCAGACTTTGAAAAAAATTCTGGCCAGCATGGGACTTTGAAAATTTTCGGCTAGGCGTCAGACTTTGAAAAATTTCTGGCCAGCATGGGACTTTGAAAAAATTCTGGCCAGCATGGAACTTTGAAAATTTTCGGCCAGGCGTCAGACTTTGAAAAAATTCTGGCTAGCATGGGACTTTGAAAATTTTCGGCCAGGCATCAGACTTAGAAAATAATTCTGGCCAGCATGGGACTTTGAAAATTTTCAGCCAGGCATCAGACTTAGAAAAAATTCTGGCCAGCATGGGACTTTGAAATATTTCAGGTAGGCGTCAGACTTTGAAAAAATTCTGGCCAGCATGGGACTTTGAAATATTTCAGGTAGGCGTCAGACTGAAAATTTTCGGCCAGGCGTCAGACTTTGAAAAATTTCTGGCCAGCATGGGACTTTGAAAAAATTCTGGCTAGCATGGGACTTTGAAAATTTTCGGCCAGGCATCAGACTTAGAAAATAATTCTGGCCAGCATGGGACTTTGAAAATTTTCAGCCAGGCATCAGACTTAGAAAAAATTCTGGCCAGCATGGGACTTTGAAATATTTCGGCCAGGCGTCAGACTTAAAAAAATTCTGGCCAGCATGGGACTTTGAAATATTTCAGGTAGGCGTCGGACTTAGAAAAAATTCTGGCCAGCATGGGACTTTGAAATATTTCAGGTAGGCGTCGGACTTAGAAAAAATTCTGGCCAGCATGGGACTTTGAAAAAATTCTGGCTAGCATGGGACTTTGAAAATTTTCAGCTAGGCGTCGGACTAAGAAAAAATTCTGGCCAGCATGAGACTTTGAAAATTTTCGGCCAGGCGTCAGACTTTGAAAAAATTCTGACTAGCATGGGACTTTGAAAATTTTCGGCCAGGCATCAGACTTAGAAAAAATTCTGGCCAGCATGGGACTTTGAAATATTTCAGGTAGGCGTCGGACTTAGAAAAAATTCTGGCCAGCATGGGACTTGGAAATATTTCAGGTAGGCGTCGGACTTAGAAAAAATTCTGGTCAGCATGGAACTTTGAAAATTTTCGGCCAGGCGTCAGACTTTGAAAAAATTCTGGCTAGCATGGGACTTTGAAAATTTTCCACCAGGCATCAGACTTAGAAAATAATTCTGGCCAGCATGGGACTTTGAAAATTTTCAGCCAGGCATCAGACTTAAAAAAATTCTGGCCAGCATGGGACTTTGAAATATTTCAGGTAGGCGTCAGACTTTGAAAATTTTTCGGCCAGGCGTCAGACTTCTGGCCAGCATGGGACTTAGAAAAAATTCTGGCTAGCATGGGACTTTGAAAATTTTCAGCCAGGGGTCAGACTTAGAAAAAATTCTGGCCAGCATGGGACTTTGAAAAAATTCTGGCTAGCATGGGACTTTGAAATATTTCAGGTAGGCGTCAGACTTAGAAAAAATTCTGGCCAGCATGGGACTTTGAAATATTTCAGGTAGGCGTCAGACTGAAAATTTTCGGCCAGGCGTCAGACTTTGAAAAATTTCTGGCCAGCATGGGACTTTGAAAAAATTCTGGCTAGCATGGGACTTTGAAAATTTTCGGCCAGGCATCAGACTTAGAAAATAATTCTGGCCAGCATGGGACTTTGAAAATTTTCAGGTAGGCGTCAGACTTTGAAAAAATTCTGGCCAGCATGGGACTTTGAAAAAATTCTGGCCAGCATGGGACTTTGAAAATTTTCGGCCAAGCGTCAGACTTTGAAAAATTTCTGGCCAGCATGGGACTTTGAAAAAATTCTGGCTAGCATGGGACTTTGAAAATTTTCAGCTAGGCGTCGGACTTAGAAAAAATTCTGGCCAGCATGAGACTTTGAAAATTTTCGGCCAGGCATCAGACTTAGAAAAAATTCTGGCCAGCATGGGACTTGGAAATATTTCAGGTAGGCGTCGGACTTAGAAAAAATTCTGGCCAGCATGGGACTTTGAAATATTTCAGGTAGGCGTCGGACTTAGAAAAAATTCTGGCCAGCATGGGACTTGGAAATATTTCAGGTAGGCGTCGGACTTAGAAAAAATTCTGGTCAGCATGGAACTTTGAAAATTTTCGGCCAGGCGTCAGACTTTGAAAAAATTCTGGCTAGCATGGGACTTTGAAAATTTTCCGCCAGGCATCAGACTTAGAAAAAATTCTGGCCAGCATGGGACTTTGAAAAAATTCTGGCTAGCATGGGACTTTGAAAATTTTCAGCTAGGCGTCGGACTTAGAAAAAATTCTGGCCAGCATGAGACTTTGAAAATTTTCGGCCAGGCGTCAGACTTTGAAAAAATTCTGACTAGCATGGGACTTTGAAAATTTTCGGCCAGGCATCAGACTTAGAAAAAATTGTGGCCAGCATGGGACTTTGAAATATTTCAGGTAGCCGTCGGACTTAGAAAAAATTCTGGCCAGCATGGGACTTGGAAATATTTCAGGTAGGCGTCGGACTTAGAAAAAATTCTGGTCAGCATGGAACTTTGAAAATTTTCGGCCAGGCGTCAGACTTAGAAAATAATTCTGGCCAGCATGGGACTTTGAAAATTTTCAGCCAGGCATCAGACTTAAAAAAATTCTGGCCAGCATGGGACTTTGAAAATTTTCAGCCAGGGGTCGGACTTAGAAAAAATTCTGGCCAGCATGGGACTTTGAAATATTTCAGGTAGGCGTCAGACTTTGAAAATTTTCGGCCAGGCGTCAGACTTCTGGCCAGCATGGGACTTAGAAAAAATTCTGGCTAGCATGGGACTTTGAAAATTTTCAGCCAGGGGTCAGACTTAGAAAAAATTCTGGCCAGCATGGGACTTTGAAAAAATTCTGGCTAGCATGGGACTTTGAAATATTTCAGGTAGGCGTCAGACTTAGAAAAAATTCTGGCCAGCATGGGACTTTGAAATATTTCAGGTAGGCGTCAGACTTAGAAAAAATTCTGGCCAGGCATCAGACTTTGAAAAAATTCTGGCCAGCATGGGACTTTGAAAATTTTCGGCCAAGCGTCAGACTTAGAAAAAATTCTGGCCAGCATGGGACTTAGAAAAAATTCTGGCTAGCATGGGACTTTGAAAATTTTCAGCCAGGGGTCGGACTTAGAAAAAATTCTGGCCAGTATGGGACTTTGAAAATTTTCGGCCAGGCATCAGACTTAGAAAAAATTCTGGCCAGCATGGGACTTTGAAATATTTCAGGCAGGTGTTAGACTTTGAAAATTTTCGGCCAGGCGTCAGACTTCTGGCCAGCATGGGACTTTGAAAATTTTCAGCCAGGCATCAGACTTTGAAAAAATTCTGGCCAGCATGGGACTTTGAACATTTTCAGCCAGGGGTCGGACTTAGAAAAAATTCTGGCCACCATGGGACTTTGAAATATTTCAGGTAGGCGTCAGACTTAGAAAAAATTCTGGCCAGCATGGGACTTTGAAAATTTTCAGCCAGGCGTCAGACTTTGAAAAAAATTCTGGCCAGCATGGGACTTTGAAAAAATTCTGGCCAGCATGGAACTTTGAAAATTTTCGGCCAGGCGTCAGACTTTGAAAAAATTCTGGCTAGCATGGGACTTTGAAAATTTTCGGCCAGGCATCAGACTTAGAAAATAATTCTGGCCAGCATGGGACTTTGAAAATTTTCAGCCAGGCATCAGACTTTGAAAAAATTCTGGCCAGCATGGGACTTTGAAATATTTCAGGTAGGCGTCAGACTGAAAATTTTCGGCCAGGCGTCAGACTTTGAAAAATTTCTGGCCAGCATGGGACTTTGAAAAAATTCTGGCTAGCATGGGACTTTGAAAATTTTCGGCCAGGCATCAGACTTAGAAAATAATTCTGGCCAGCATGGGACTTTGAAAATTTTCAGGTAGGCGTCAGACTTTGAAAAAATTCTGGCCAGCATGGGACTTTGAAAATTTTCGGCCAAGCGTCAGACTTAGAAAAAATTCTGGCCAGCATGGGACTTAGAAAAAATTCTGGCTAGCATGGGACTTTGAAAATTTTCAGCCAGGGGTCGGACTTAGAAAAAAATTCTAGCCAGCATGGGACTTTGAAAAAATTCTGGCTAGCATGGGACTTTGAAAATTTTCAGCTAGGCGTCGGACTTAGAAAAAATTCTGGCCAGCATGAGACTTTGAAAATTTTCGGCCAGGCGTCAGACTTTGAAAAAATTCTGACTAGCATGGGACTTTGAAAATTTTCGGCCAGGCATCAGACTTAGAAAAAATTGTGGCCAGCATGGGACTTTGAAATATTTCAGGTAGCCGTCGGACTTAGAAAAAATTCTGGCCAGCATGGGACTTGGAAATATTTCAGGTAGGCGTCGGACTTAGAAAAAATTCTGGTCAGCATGGAACTTTGAAAATTTTCGGCCAGGCGTCAGACTTAGAAAATAATTCTGGCCAGCATGGGACTTTGAAAATTTTCAGCCAGGCATCAGACTTAAAAAAATTCTGGCCAGCATGGGACTTTGAAAATTTTCAGCCAGGGGTCGGACTTAGAAAAAATTCTGGCCAGCATGGGACTTTGAAATATTTCAGGTAGGCGTCAGACTTTGAAAATTTTCGGCCAGGCGTCAGACTTCTGGCCAGCATGGGACTTAGAAAAAATTCTGGCTAGCATGGGACTTTGAAAATTTTCAGCCAGGGGTCAGACTTAGAAAAAATTCTGGCCAGCATGGGACTTTGAAAAAATTCTGGCTAGCATGGGACTTTGAAATATTTCAGGTAGGCGTCAGACTTAGAAAAAATTCTGGCCAGCATGGGACTTTGAAATATTTCAGGTAGGCGTCAGACTTAGAAAAAATTCTGGCCAGGCATCAGACTTTGAAAAAATTCTGGCCAGCATGGGACTTTGAAAATTTTCGGCCAAGCGTCAGACTTAGAAAAAATTCTGGCCAGCATGGGACTTAGAAAAAATTCTGGCTAGCATGGGACTTTGAAAATTTTCAGCCAGGGGTCGGACTTAGAAAAAATTCTGGCCAGTATGGGACTTTGAAAATTTTCGGCCAGGCATCAGACTTAGAAAAAATTCTGGCCAGCATGGGACTTTGAAATATTTCAGGCAGGTGTTAGACTTTGAAAATTTTCGGCCAGGCGTCAGACTTCTGGCCAGCATGGGACTTTGAAAATTTTCAGCCAGGCATCAGACTTTGAAAAAATTCTGGCCAGCATGGGACTTTGAACATTTTCAGCCAGGGGTCGGACTTAGAAAAAATTCTGGCCACCATGGGACTTTGAAATATTTCAGGTAGGCGTCAGACTTAGAAAAAATTCTGGCCAGCATGGGACTTTGAAAATTTTCAGCCAGGCGTCAGACTTTGAAAAAAATTCTGGCCAGCATGGGACTTTGAAAAAATTCTGGCCAGCATGGAACTTTGAAAATTTTCGGCCAGGCGTCAGACTTTGAAAAAATTCTGGCTAGCATGGGACTTTGAAAATTTTCGGCCAGGCATCAGACTTAGAAAATAATTCTGGCCAGCATGGGACTTTGAAAATTTTCAGCCAGGCATCAGACTTTGAAAAAATTCTGGCCAGCATGGGACTTTGAAATATTTCAGGTAGGCGTCAGACTGAAAATTTTCGGCCAGGCGTCAGACTTTGAAAAATTTCTGGCCAGCATGGGACTTTGAAAAAATTCTGGCTAGCATGGGACTTTGAAAATTTTCGGCCAGGCATCAGACTTAGAAAATAATTCTGGCCAGCATGGGACTTTGAAAATTTTCAGGTAGGCGTCAGACTTTGAAAAAATTCTGGCCAGCATGGGACTTTGAAAATTTTCGGCCAAGCGTCAGACTTAGAAAAAATTCTGGCCAGCATGGGACTTAGAAAAAATTCTGGCTAGCATGGGACTTTGAAAATTTTCAGCCAGGGGTCGGACTTAGAAAAAAATTCTAGCCAGCATGGGACTTTGAAAATTTTCGGCCAGGCATCACACTTAGAAAAAATTCTGGCCAGCATGGGACTTTGAAATATTTCAGCCAGGGGTCGGACTTAGAAAAAAATTCTAGCCAGCATGGGACTTAGAAAAAATTCTGGCCAGCATGGGACTTTGAAATATTTCAGGTAGGCGTCAGACTTTGAAAATTTTCGGCCAGGCGTCAGACTTTGAAAAAATTCTGGCCAGCATGGGACTTTGAAAATTTTCAGCCAGGCATCAGACTTTGAAAAAATTCTGGCCAGCATGGGACTTTGAAAATTTTCGGCCAGGCGTCAGACTTAGAAAAAATTCTGGCCAGCATGGGACTTTGAAAATTTTCAGCCAGGCGTCGGACTTAGAAAAAATTCTGGCCAGCATGGGACTTAGAAAAAATTCTGGATATCATGGGACTTTGAAATATTTCAGGTAGGCGTCAGACTTAGAAAAAATTCTGGCCAGCAAGGGACTTTGAAAATTTTCGGCCAGGCGTCAGACTTTGAAAAAATTCTGGCCAGCATGGGACTTAGAAAAAATTCTGGATAGCATGGGACTTTGAACATTTTCAGCCAGGGGTCGGACTTAGAAAAAATTCTGGCCAGCATGGGACTTTGAAAATTTTCAGCTAGGCGTCGGACTTAGAAAAAATTCTGGCCAGCATGGGACTTTGAAAATTTTCGGCCAGGCGTCAGACTTAGAAAAAATTCTGGCCAGCATGGGACTTCGAAATATTTCAGGGAGGTGTCAGACTTTGAAAATTTTCGGCCAGGCGTCAGACTTCTGGCCAGCATGGGACTTTGAAAATTTTCAGCCAGGCATCAGACTTTGAAAAAATTCTGGCCAGCATGGGACTTTGAAAATTTTCAGGTAGGCGTCGGACTTAGAAAAAATTCTGGCCAGCAAGGGACTTTGAAAAAATTCTGGCCAGCATGGAACTTTGAAAATTTTCGGCCAGGCGTCAGACTTTGAAAAAAATTCTGGCCAGCATGGGACTTTGAAAATTTTCGGCTAGGCGTCAGACTTTGAAAAATTTCTGGCCAGCATGGGACTTTGAAAAAATTCTGGCCAGCATGGAACTTTGAAAATTTTCGGCCAGGCGTCAGACTTTGAAAAAATTCTGGCTAGCATGGGACTTTGAAAATTTTCGGCCAGGCATCAGACTTAGAAAATAATTCTGGCCAGCATGGGACTTTGAAAATTTTCAGCCAGGCATCAGACTTAGAAAAAATTCTGGCCAGCATGGGACTTTGAAATATTTCAGGTAGGCGTCAGACTTTGAAAAAATTCTGGCCAGCATGGGACTTTGAAATATTTCAGGTAGGCGTCAGACTGAAAATTTTCGGCCAGGCGTCAGACTTTGAAAAATTTCTGGCCAGCATGGGACTTTGAAAAAATTCTGGCTAGCATGGGACTTTGAAAATTTTCGGCCAGGCATCAGACTTAGAAAATAATTCTGGCCAGCATGGGACTTTGAAAATTTTCAGCCAGGCATCAGACTTAGAAAAAATTCTGGCCAGCATGGGACTTTGAAATATTTCGGCTAGGCGTCAGACTTTGAAAAAAATTCTGGCCAGCATGGGACTTTGAAAATTTTCGGCTAGGCGTCAGACTTTGAAAAATTTCTGGCCAGCATGGGACTTTGAAAAAATTCTGGCCAGCATGGAACTTTGAAAATTTTCGGCCAGGCGTCAGACTTTGAAAAAATTCTGGCTAGCATGGGACTTTGAAAATTTTCGGCCAGGCATCAGACTTAGAAAAAATTCTGGCCAGCATGGGACTTTGAAATATTTCAGGTAGGCGTCAGACTTTGAAAAAATTCTGGCCAGCATGGGACTTTGAAATATTTCAGGTAGGCGTCAGACTGAAAATTTTCGGCCAGGCGTCAGACTTTGAAAAATTTCTGGCCAGCATGGGACTTTGAAAAAATTCTGGCTAGCATGGGACTTTGAAAATTTTCGGCCAGGCATCAGACTTAGAAAATAATTCTGGCCAGCATGGGACTTTGAAAATTTTCAGCCAGGCATCAGACTTAGAAAAAATTCTGGCCAGCATGGGACTTTGAAATATTTCAGGTAGGCGTCAGACTTTGAAAAAATTCTGGCCAGCATGGGACTTTGAAAATTTTCGGCCAAGCGTCAGACTTAGAAAAAATTCTGGCCAGCATGGGACTTTGAAAATTTTCAGCCAGGCATCAGACTTTGAAAAAATTCTGGCCAGCATGGGACTTTGAAAATTTTCAGCCAGGCATCAGACTTAGAAAAAATTCTGGCCAGCAAGGGACTTTGAAAATTTTCGGCCAGGCGTCAGACTTTGAAAAAATTCTGGCCAGCATGGGACTTTGAAAATTTTCGGCCAGGCATCAGACTTAGAAAAAATTCTGGCCAGCATGGGACTTTGAAAAAATTCTGGCTAGCATGGGACTTTGAAAATTTTCAGCTAGGCGTCGGACTTAGAAAAAATTCTGGCCAGCATGAGACTTTGAAAATTTTCGGCCAGGCGTCAGACTTTGAAAAAATTCTGACTAGCATGGGACTTTGAAAATTTTCGGCCAGGCATCAGACTTAGAAAAAAATTCTGGCCAGCATGGGACTTTGAAATATTTCAGGTAGGTGTCGGACTTAGAAAAAATTCTGGCCAGCATGGGACTTGGAAATATTTCAGGTAGGCGTCGGACTTAGAAAAAATTCTGGTCAGCATGGAACTTTGAAAATTTTCGGCCAGGCGTCAGACTTTGAAAAAATTCTGGCTAGCATGGGACTTTGAAAATTTTCCGCCAGGCATCAGACTTAGAAAAAATTCTGGCCAGCATGGGACTTTGAAAAAATTCTGGCTAGCATGGGACTTTGAAAATTTTCAGCTAGGCGTCGGACTTAGAAAAAATTCTGGCCAGCATGAGACTTTGAAAATTTTCGGCCAGGCGTCAGACTTAGAAAATAATTCTGGCGAGCATGGGACTTTGAAAATTTTCAGCCAGGCATCAGACTTAAAAAAATTCTGGCCAGCATGGGACTTTGAAAATTTTCAGCCAGGGGTCGGACTTAGAAAAAATTCTGGCCAGCATGGGACTTTGAAATATTTCAGGTAGGCGTCAGACTTTGAAAATTTTCGGCCAGGCGTCAGACTTTGAAAAATTTCTGGCCAGCATGGGACTTTGAAAAAATTCTGGCTAGCATGGGACTTTGAAAATTTTCAGCTAGGCGTCGGACTTAGAAAAAATTCTGGCCAGCATGAGACTTTGAAAAAATTCTGGCTAGCATGGGACTTTGAAATATTTCAGGTAGGCGTCAGACTTAGAAAAAATTCTGGCCAGCATGGGACTTTGAAATATTTCAGGTAGGCGTCAGACTTAGAAAAAATTCTGGCCAGGCATCAGACTTTGAAAAAATTCTGGCCAGCATGGGACTTTGAAAATTTTCAGCCAGGCATCAGACTTAGAAAAAATTCTGGCCAGCATGGGACTTTGAAATATTTCAGGCAGGTGTTAGACTTTGAAAATTTTCGGCCAGGCGTCAGACTTCTGGCCAGCATGGGACTTTGAAAATTTTCAGCCAGGCATCAGACTTAGAAAAAATTCTGGCTAGCATGGGACTTTGAAAATTTTCGGCCAGGCATCAGACTTAGAAAATAATTCTGGCCAGCATGGGACTTAGAAAAAATTCTGGATAGCATGGGACTTTGAACATTTTCAGCCAGGGGTCGGACTTAGAAAAAATTCTGGCCAGCATGGGACTTTGAAATATTTCAGGTAGGCGTCAGACTTAGAAAAAATTCTGGCCAGCAAGGGACTTTGAAAATTTTCAGCCAGGCGTCGGACTTAGAAAAAATTCTGTCCAGCATGGGACTTTGAAAATTTTCGGCCAGGCGTCAGACTTTGAAAAAAATTCTGGCCAGCATGGGACTTTGAAAAAATTCTGGCTAGCATGGGACTTTGAAAATTTTCAGCTAGGCGTCGGACTTAGAAAAAATTCTGGCCAGCATGAGACTTTGAAAATTTTCGGCCAGGCGTCAGACTTAGAAAAAATTCTGGCCAGCATGGGACTTGGAAATATTTCAGGTAGGCGTCGGACTTAGAAAAAATTCTGGTCAGCATGGAACTTTGAAAATTTTCGGCCAGGCGTCAGACTTTGAAAAAATTCTGGCCAGCATGGGACTTTGAAAAAATTCTGGCTAGCATGGGACTTTGAAAATTTTCAGCTAGGCGTCGGACTTAGAAAAAATTCTGGCCAGCATGAGACTTTGAAAATTTTCGGCCAGGCGTCAGACTTTGAAAAAATTCTGACTAGCATGGGACTTTGAAAATTTTCGGCCAGGCATCAGACTTAGAAAAAATTCTGGCCAGCATGGGACTTTGAAATATTTCAGGTAGGCGTCGGACTTAGAAAAAATTCTGGCCAGCATGGGACTTGGAAATATTTCAGGTAGGCGTCGGACTTAGAAAAAATTCTGGTCAGCATGGAACTTTGAAAATTTTCGGCCAGGCGTCAGACTTTGAAAAAATTCTGGCTAGCATGGGACTTTGAAAATTTTCCGCCAGGCATCAGACTTAGAAAATAATTCTGGCCAGCATGGGACTTTGAAAATTTTCAGCCAGGCATCAGACTTAAAAAAATTCTGGCCAGCATGGGACTTTGAAAATTTTCAGCCAGGGGTCGGACTTAGAAAAAATTCTGGCCAGCATGGGACTTTGAAATATTTCAGGTAGGCGTCAGACTTTGAAAATTTTCGGCCAGGCGTCAGACTTCTGGCCAGCATGGGACTTAGAAAAAATTCTGGCTAGCATGGGACTTTGAAAATTTTCAGCCAGGGGTCAGACTTAGAAAAAATTCTGGCCAGCATGGGACTTTGAAAAAATTCTGGCTAGCATGGGACTTTGAAATATTTCAGGTAGGCGTCAGACTTAGAAAAAATTCTGGCCAGCATGGGACTTTGAAATATTTCAGGTAGGCGTCAGACTTAGAAAAAATTCTGGCCAGGCATCAGACTTTGAAAAAATTCTGGCCAGCATGGGACTTTGAAAATTTTCGGCCAAGCGTCAGACTTAGAAAAAATTCTGGCCAGCATGGGACTTAGAAAAAATTCTGGCTAGCATGGGACTTTGAAAATTTTCGGCCAGGCATCAGACTTAGAAAAAATTCTGGCCAGCATGGGACTTTGAAATATTTCAGGTAGGCGTCAGACTTTGAAAATAATTCTGGCCAGCATGGGACTTTGAAAATTTTCAGCCAGGCATCAGACTTAAAAAAATTCTGGCCAGCATGGGACTTTGAAATATTTCAGGTAGGCGTCAGACTTTGAAAATTTTCGGCCAGGCGTCAGACTTCTGGCCAGCATGGGACTTAGAAAAAATTCTGGCTAGCATGGGACTTTGAAAATTTTCAGCCAGGCATCAGACTTAAAAAAATTCTGGCCAGCATGGGACTTTGAAATATTTCAGGTAGGCGTCAGACTTTGAAAATTTTCGGCCAGGCGTCAGACTTCTGGCCAGCATGGGACTTAGAAAAAATTCTGGCCAGCATGGGACTTTGAAAAAATTCTGGCTAGCATGGGACTTTGAAATATTTCAGGTAGGCGTCAGACTTAGAAAAAATTCTGGCCAGCATGGGACTTTGAAATATTTCAGGTAGGCGTCAGACTTAGAAAAAATTCTGGCCAGGCATCAGACTTTGAAAAAATTCTGGCCAGCATGGGACTTTGAAAATTTTCGGCCAAGCGTCAGACTTAGAAAAAATTCTGGCCAGCATGGGACTTAGAAAAAATTCTGGCTAGCATGGGACTTTGAAAATTTTCAGCCAGGCATCAGACTTAGAAAAAATTCTGGCCAGCATGGGACTTTGAAATATTTCAGGCAGGTGTTAGACTTTGAAAATTTTCGGCCAGGCGTCAGACTTCTGGCCAGCATGGGACTTTGAAAATTTTCAGCCAGGCATCAGACTTTGAAAAAATTCTGGCCAGCATGGGACTTTGAAAATTTTCGGCCAGGCGTCAGACTTAGAAAAAATTCTGGCCAGCATGGGACTTTGAAAAAATTCTGGCCAGCATGGAACTTTGAAAATTTTCGGCCAGGCGTCAGACTTTGAAAAAATTCTGGCCAGCATGGGACTTAGAAAAAATTCTGGATAGCATGGGACTTTGAACATTTTCAGCCAGGGGTCGGACTTAGAAAAAATTCTGGCCAGCATGGGACTTTGAAATATTTCAGGTAGGCGTCAGACTTAGAAAAAATTCTGGCCAGCAAGGGACTTTGAAAATTTTCAGCCAGGCGTCGGACTTAGAAAAAATTCTGTCCAGCATGGGACTTTGAAAATTTTCGGCCAGGCGTCAGACTTTGAAAAAAATTCTGGCCAGCATGGGACTTTGAAAATTTTCGGCTAGGCGTCAGACTTTGAAAAATTTCTGGCCAGCATGGGACTTTGAAAAAATTCTGGCCAGCATGGAACTGAAAATTTTCGGCCAGGCATCAGACTTAGAAAATAATTCTGGCCAGCATGGGACTTTGAAAATTTTCAGCCAGGCATCAGACTTAGAAAAAATTCTGGCCAGCATGGGACTTTGAAATATTTCAGGTAGGCGTCAGACTTTGAAAAAATTCTGGCCAGCATGGGACTTTGAAAATTTTCGGCCAGGCATCAGACTTAGAAAATAATTCTGGCCAGCATGGGACTTTGAAATATTTCAGGTAGGCGTCAGACTTTGAAAAAATTCTGGCCAGCATGGGACTTTGAAATATTTCAGGGAGGTGTCAGACTTTGAAAATTTTCGGCCAGGCGTCGGACTTAGAAAAAATTCTGGCCAGCATGGGACTTTGAAATATTTCAGGGAGGTGTCAGACTTTGAAAATTTTCGGCCAGGCGTCGGACTTAGAAAAATTTCTGGCCAGCATGGGACTTTGAAAAAATTCTGGCCAGCATGGAACTTTGAAAATTTTCGGCCAGGCGTCAGACTTTGAAAAAATTCTGGCTAGCATGGGACTTTGAAAATTTTCGGCCAGGCATCAGACTTAGAAAATAATTCTGGCCAGCATGGGACTTTGAAAATTTTCGGCCAGGCGTCAGACTTTGAAAAAATTCTGGCCAGCATGGGACTTTGAAAATTTTCAGCCAGGGGTCGGACTTAGAAAAAATTCTGGCCAGCATGGGACTTTGAAATATTTCAGGTAGGCGTCAGACTTTGAAAATTTTCGGCCAGGCGTCAGACTTCTGGCCAGCATGGGACTTTGAAAATTTTCAGCCAGGCATCAGACTTTGAAAAAATTCTGGCCAGCATGGGACTTTGAAAATTTTCGGCCAGGCGTCAGACTTTGAAAAAATTCTGGCCAGCATGGGACTTAGAAAAAATTCTGGATAGCATGGGACTTTGAACATTTTCAGCCAGGGGTCGGACTTAGAAAAAATTCTGGCCAGCATGGGACTTTGAAATATTTCAGGTAGGCGTCAGACTTAGAAAAAATTCTGGCCAGCAAGGGACTTTGAAAATTTTCAGCCAGGCGTCAGACTTTGAAAAAAATTCTGGCCAGCATGGGACTTTGAAAATTTTCGGCTAGGCGTCAGACTTTGAAAAATTTCTGGCCAGCATGGGACTTTGAAAAAATTCTGGCCAGCATGGAACTTTGAAAATTTTCGGCCAGGCGTCAGACTTTGAAAAAATTCTGGCTAGCATGGGACTTTGAAAATTTTCGGCCAGGCATCAGACTTAGAAAATAATTCTGGCCAGCATGGGACTTTGAAAATTTTCAGCCAGGCATCAGACTTAGAAAAAATTCTGGCCAGCATGGGACTTTGAAATATTTCAGGTAGGCGTCAGACTTTGAAAAAATTCTGGCCAGCATGGGACTTTGAAATATTTCAGGTAGGCGTCAGACTGAAAATTTTCGGCCAGGCGTCAGACTTTGAAAAATTTCTGGCCAGCATGGGACTTTGAAAAAATTCTGGCTAGCATGGGACTTTGAAAATTTTCGGCCAGGCATCAGACTTAGAAAATAATTCTGGCCAGCATGGGACTTTGAAAATTTTCAGGTAGGCGTCAGACTTTGAAAAAATTCTGGCCAGCATGGGACTTTGAAATATTTCAGGTAGGCGTCAGACTGAAAATTTTCGGCCAGGCGTCAGACTTTGAAAAAATTCTGGCCAGCATGGGACTTTGAAAATTTTCGGCCAAGCGTCAGACTTAGAAAAAATTCTGGCCAGCATGGGACTTAGAAAAAATTCTGGCTAGCATGGGACTTTGAAAATTTTCAGCCAGGGGTCGGACTTAGAAAAAAATTCTAGCCAGCATGGGACTTTGAAAATTTTCGGCCAGGCGTCAGACTTTGAAAAAATTCTGGCCAGCATGGGACTTTGAAAATTTTCAGCCAGGCATCAGACTTTGAAAAAATTCTGGCCAGCATGGGACTTTGAAAATTTTCGGCCAGGCGTCAGACTTTGAAAAAATTCTGGCCAGCATGGGACTTAGAAAAAATTCTGGATATCATGGGACTTTGAAATATTTCAGGTAGGCGTCAGACTTAGAAAAAATTCTGGCCAGCAAGGGACTTTGAAAATTTTCGGCCAGGCGTCAGACTGAAAAAATTCTGGCCAGCATGGGACTTAGAAAAAATTCTGGATAGCATGGGACTTTGAACATTTTCAGCCAGGGGTCGGACTTAGAAAAAATTCTGGCCAGCATGGGACTTTGAAATATTTCAGGTAGGCGTCAGACTTAGAAAAAATTCTGGCCAGCATGGGACTTTGAAAATTTTCGGCCAGGCGTCAGACTTTGAAAAATTTCTGGCCAGCATGGGACTTTGAAAAAATTCTGGCCAGCATGGAACTTTGAAAATTTTCGGCCAGGCGTCAGACTTTGAAAAAATTCTGGCTAGCATGGGACTTTGAAAATTTTCGGCCAGGCGTCAGACTTTGAAAAAATTCTGGCTAGCATGGGACTTTGAAAATTTTCGGCCAGGCATCAGACTTAGAAAATAATTCTGGCCAGCATGGGACTTTGAAATATTTCAGGGAGGTGTCAGACTTTGAAAATTTTCGGCCAGGCGTCGGACTTAGAAAAATTTCTGGCCAGCATGGGACTTTGAAAAAATTCTGGCCAGCATGGAACTTTGAAAATTTTCGGCCAGGCATCAGACTTAGAAAATAATTCTGGCCAGCATGGGACTTTGAAAATTTTCGGCCAGGCGTCAGACTGAAAAAATTCTGGCCAGCATGGGACTTAGAAAAAATTCTGGATAGCATGGGACTTTGAACATTTTCAGCCAGGGGTCGGACTTAGAAAAAATTCTGGCTAGCATGGGACTTTGAAAATTTTCGGCCAGGCATCAGACTTAGAAAATAATTCTGGCCAGCATGGGACTTTGAAAATTTTCGGCCAGGCGTCAGACTTAGAAAAAATTCTGGCCAGCATGGGACTTTGAAAATTTTCAGCCAGGCGTCGGACTTTGAAAAAATTCTGGCCAGCATGGGACTTTGAAAATTTTCAGCCAGGGGTCGGACTTAGAAAAAATTCTGGCCAGCATGGGACTTTGAAATATTTCAGGTAGGCGTCAGACTTTGAAAATTTTCGGCCAGGCGTCAGACTTCTGGCCAGCATGGGACTTAGAAAAAATTCTGGCTAGCATGGGACTTTGAAAATTTTCAGCCAGGGGTCAGACTTAGAAAAAATTCTGGCCAGCATGGGACTTTGAAAAAATTCTGGCTAGCATGGGACTTTGAAATATTTCAGGTAGGCGTCAGACTTAGAAAAAATTCTGGCCAGGCATCAGACTTTGAAAAAATTCTGGCCAGCATGGGACTTTGAAAATTTTCGGCCAAGCGTCAGACTTAGAAAAAATTCTGGCCAGCATGGGACTTAGAAAAAATTCTGGCTAGCATGGGACTTTGAACATTTTCAGCCAGGGGTCGGACTTAGAAAAAATTCTGGCCAGCAAGGGACTTTGAACATTTTCAGCCAGGCGTCGGACTTAGAAAAAATTCTGTCCAGCATGGGACTTTGAAAATTTTCGGCCAGGCGTCAGACTTTGAAAAAAATTCTGGCCAGCATGGGACTTTGAAAATTTTCGGCTAGGCGTCAGACTTTGAAAAATTTCTGGCCAGCATGGGACTTTGAAAAAATTCTGGCCAGCATGGAACTTTGAAAATTTTCGGCCAGGCGTCAGACTTTGAAAAAATTCTGGCTAGCATGGGACTTTGAAAATTTTCGGCCAGGCATCAGACTTAGAAAATAATTCTGGCCAGCATGGGACTTTGAAAATTTTCAGCCAGGCATCAGACTTAGAAAAAATTCTGGCCAGCATGGGACTTTGAAATATTTCAGGTAGGCGTCAGACTTTGAAAAAATTCTGGCCAGCATGGGACTTTGAAATATTTCAGGTAGGCGTCAGACTGAAAATTTTCGGCCAGGCGTCAGACTTTGAAAAAATTCTGGCCAGCATGGGACTTTGAAAATTTTCGGCCAAGCGTCAGACTTAGAAAAAATTCTGGCCAGCATGGGACTTAGAAAAAATTCTGGCTAGCATGGGACTTTGAAAATTTTCAGCCAGGGGTCGGACTTAGAAAAAATTCTGGCTAGCATGGGACTTTGAAAATTTTCGGCCAGGCGTCAGACTTAGAAAAAATTCTGGCCAGCATGGGACTTTGAAAATTTTCGGCCAGGCGTCAGACTTTGAAAAAATTCTGGCCAGCATGGGACTTAGAAAAAATTCTGGATATCATGGGACTTTGAAATATTTCAGGTAGGCGTCAGACTTAGAAAAAATTCTGGCCAGCAAGGGACTTTGAAAATTTTCGGCCAGGCGTCAGACTTTGAAAAAATTCTGGCCAGCATGGGACTTAGAAAAAATTCTGGATAGCATGGGACTTTGAACATTTTCAGCCAGGGGTCGGACTTAGAAAAAATTCTGGCCAGCATGGGACTTTGAAATATTTCAGGTAGGCGTCAGACTTAGAAAAAATTCTGGCCAGCAAGGGACTTTGAAAATTTTCGGCCAGGCGTCAGACTTAGAAAAAATTCTGGCCAGCATGGGACTTTGAAAATTTTCGGCCAGGCGTCAGACTATGAAAAATTTCTGGCCAGCATGGGACTTTGAAAAAATTCTGGCCAGCATGGAACTTTGAAAATTTTCGGCCAGGCGTCAGACTTAGAAAAAATTCTGGCCAGCATGGGACTTTGAAAAAATTCTGGCTAGCATGGGACTTAGAAAAAATTCTGGCTAGCATGGGACTTTGAAAATTTTCAGCCAGGCATCAGACTTTGAAAAAATTCTGGCCAGCATGGGACTTTGAAAAAATTCTGGCCAGCATGGAACTTTGAAAATTTTCAGCCAGGCATCAGACTTAGAAAAAATTCTGGCCAGCATGGGACTTTGAAATATTTCAGGCAGGTGTTAGACTTTGAAAATTTTCGGCCAGGCGTCAGACTTCTGGCCAGCATGGGACTTTGAAAATTTTCAGCCAGGCATCAGACTTTGAAAAAATTCTGGCCAGCATGGGACTTTGAAAATTTTCGGCCAGGCGTCAGACTTAGAAAAAATTCTGGCCAGCATGGGACTTTGAAAAAATTCTGGCCAGCATGGAACTTTGAAAATTTTCGGCCAGGCGTCAGACTTTGAAAAAATTCTGGCCAGCATGGGACTTAGAAAAAATTCTGGATAGCATGGGACTTTGAACATTTTCAGCCAGGGGTCGGACTTAGAAAAAATTCTGGCCAGCATGGGACTTTGAAATATTTCAGGTAGGCGTCAGACTTAGAAAAAATTCTGGCCAGCAAGGGACTTTGAAAATTTTCAGCCAGGCGTCGGACTTAGAAAAAATTCTGTCCAGCATGGGACTTTGAAAATTTTCGGCCAGGCGTCAGACTTTGAAAAAAATTCTGGCCAGCATGGGACTTTGAAAATTTTCGGCTAGGCGTCAGACTTTGAAAAATTTCTGGCCAGCATGGGACTTTGAAAAAATTCTGGCCAGCATGGAACTGAAAATTTTCGGCCAGGCATCAGACTTAGAAAATAATTCTGGCCAGCATGGGACTTTGAAAATTTTCAGCCAGGCATCAGACTTAGAAAAAATTCTGGCCAGCATGGGACTTTGAAATATTTCAGGTAGGCGTCAGACTTTGAAAAAATTCTGGCCAGCATGGGACTTTGAAAATTTTCGGCCAGGCATCAGACTTAGAAAATAATTCTGGCCAGCATGGGACTTTGAAATATTTCAGGTAGGCGTCAGACTTTGAAAAAATTCTGGCCAGCATGGGACTTTGAAATATTTCAGGGAGGTGTCAGACTTTGAAAATTTTCGGCCAGGCGTCGGACTTAGAAAAAATTCTGGCCAGCATGGGACTTTGAAATATTTCAGGGAGGTGTCAGACTTTGAAAATTTTCGGCCAGGCGTCGGACTTAGAAAAATTTCTGGCCAGCATGGGACTTTGAAAAAATTCTGGCCAGCATGGAACTTTGAAAATTTTCGGCCAGGCGTCAGACTTTGAAAAAATTCTGGCTAGCATGGGACTTTGAAAATTTTCGGCCAGGCATCAGACTTAGAAAATAATTCTGGCCAGCATGGGACTTTGAAAATTTTCGGCCAGGCGTCAGACTTTGAAAAAATTCTGGCCAGCATGGGACTTTGAAAATTTTCAGCCAGGGGTCGGACTTAGAAAAAATTCTGGCCAGCATGGGACTTTGAAATATTTCAGGTAGGCGTCAGACTTTGAAAATTTTCGGCCAGGCGTCAGACTTCTGGCCAGCATGGGACTTTGAAAATTTTCAGCCAGGCATCAGACTTTGAAAAAATTCTGGCCAGCATGGGACTTTGAAAATTTTCGGCCAGGCGTCAGACTTTGAAAAAATTCTGGCCAGCATGGGACTTAGAAAAAATTCTGGATAGCATGGGACTTTGAACATTTTCAGCCAGGGGTCGGACTTAGAAAAAATTCTGGCCAGCATGGGACTTTGAAATATTTCAGGTAGGCGTCAGACTTAGAAAAAATTCTGGCCAGCAAGGGACTTTGAAAATTTTCAGCCAGGCGTCAGACTTTGAAAAAAATTCTGGCCAGCATGGGACTTTGAAAATTTTCGGCTAGGCGTCAGACTTTGAAAAATTTCTGGCCAGCATGGGACTTTGAAAAAATTCTGGCCAGCATGGAACTTTGAAAATTTTCGGCCAGGCGTCAGACTTTGAAAAAATTCTGGCTAGCATGGGACTTTGAAAATTTTCGGCCAGGCATCAGACTTAGAAAATAATTCTGGCCAGCATGGGACTTTGAAAATTTTCAGCCAGGCATCAGACTTAGAAAAAATTCTGGCCAGCATGGGACTTTGAAATATTTCAGGTAGGCGTCAGACTTTGAAAAAATTCTGGCCAGCATGGGACTTTGAAATATTTCAGGTAGGCGTCAGACTGAAAATTTTCGGCCAGGCGTCAGACTTTGAAAAATTTCTGGCCAGCATGGGACTTTGAAAAAATTCTGGCTAGCATGGGACTTTGAAAATTTTCGGCCAGGCATCAGACTTAGAAAATAATTCTGGCCAGCATGGGACTTTGAAAATTTTCAGGTAGGCGTCAGACTTTGAAAAAATTCTGGCCAGCATGGGACTTTGAAATATTTCAGGTAGGCGTCAGACTGAAAATTTTCGGCCAGGCGTCAGACTTTGAAAAAATTCTGGCCAGCATGGGACTTTGAAAATTTTCGGCCAAGCGTCAGACTTAGAAAAAATTCTGGCCAGCATGGGACTTAGAAAAAATTCTGGCTAGCATGGGACTTTGAAAATTTTCAGCCAGGGGTCGGACTTAGAAAAAAATTCTAGCCAGCATGGGACTTTGAAAATTTTCGGCCAGGCGTCAGACTTTGAAAAAATTCTGGCCAGCATGGGACTTTGAAAATTTTCAGCCAGGCATCAGACTTTGAAAAAATTCTGGCCAGCATGGGACTTTGAAAATTTTCGGCCAGGCGTCAGACTTTGAAAAAATTCTGGCCAGCATGGGACTTAGAAAAAATTCTGGATATCATGGGACTTTGAAATATTTCAGGTAGGCGTCAGACTTAGAAAAAATTCTGGCCAGCAAGGGACTTTGAAAATTTTCGGCCAGGCGTCAGACTGAAAAAATTCTGGCCAGCATGGGACTTAGAAAAAATTCTGGATAGCATGGGACTTTGAACATTTTCAGCCAGGGGTCGGACTTAGAAAAAATTCTGGCCAGCATGGGACTTTGAAATATTTCAGGTAGGCGTCAGACTTAGAAAAAATTCTGGCCAGCATGGGACTTTGAAAATTTTCGGCCAGGCGTCAGACTTTGAAAAATTTCTGGCCAGCATGGGACTTTGAAAAAATTCTGGCCAGCATGGAACTTTGAAAATTTTCGGCCAGGCGTCAGACTTTGAAAAAATTCTGGCTAGCATGGGACTTTGAAAATTTTCGGCCAGGCGTCAGACTTTGAAAAAATTCTGGCTAGCATGGGACTTTGAAAATTTTCGGCCAGGCATCAGACTTAGAAAATAATTCTGGCCAGCATGGGACTTTGAAATATTTCAGGGAGGTGTCAGACTTTGAAAATTTTCGGCCAGGCGTCGGACTTAGAAAAATTTCTGGCCAGCATGGGACTTTGAAAAAATTCTGGCCAGCATGGAACTTTGAAAATTTTCGGCCAGGCATCAGACTTAGAAAATAATTCTGGCCAGCATGGGACTTTGAAAATTTTCGGCCAGGCGTCAGACTGAAAAAATTCTGGCCAGCATGGGACTTAGAAAAAATTCTGGATAGCATGGGACTTTGAACATTTTCAGCCAGGGGTCGGACTTAGAAAAAATTCTGGCTAGCATGGGACTTTGAAAATTTTCGGCCAGGCATCAGACTTAGAAAATAATTCTGGCCAGCATGGGACTTTGAAAATTTTCAGCCAGGCATCAGACTTAGAAAAAATTCTGGCCAGCATGGGACTTTGAAATATTTCAGGTAGGCGTCAGACTTTGAAAAAATTCTGGCCAGCATGGGACTTTGAAATATTTCAGGTAGGCGTCAGACTGAAAATTTTCGGCCAGGCGTCAGACTTTGAAAAAATTCTGGCCAGCATGGGACTTTGAAAATTTTCGGCCAAGCGTCAGACTTAGAAAAAATTCTGGCCAGCATGGGACTTAGAAAAAATTCTGGCTAGCATGGGACTTTGAAAATTTTCAGCCAGGGGTCGGACTTAGAAAAAATTCTGGCTAGCATGGGACTTTGAAAATTTTCGGCCAGGCGTCAGACTTAGAAAAAATTCTGGCCAGCATGGGACTTTGAAAATTTTCGGCCAGGCGTCAGACTTTGAAAAAATTCTGGCCAGCATGGGACTTAGAAAAAATTCTGGATATCATGGGACTTTGAAATATTTCAGGTAGGCGTCAGACTTAGAAAAAATTCTGGCCAGCAAGGGACTTTGAAAATTTTCGGCCAGGCGTCAGACTTTGAAAAAATTCTGGCCAGCATGGGACTTAGAAAAAATTCTGGATAGCATGGGACTTTGAACATTTTCAGCCAGGGGTCGGACTTAGAAAAAATTCTGGCCAGCATGGGACTTTGAAATATTTCAGGTAGGCGTCAGACTTAGAAAAAATTCTGGCCAGCAAGGGACTTTGAAAATTTTCGGCCAGGCGTCAGACTTAGAAAAAATTCTGGCCAGCATGGGACTTTGAAAATTTTCGGCCAGGCGTCAGACTATGAAAAATTTCTGGCCAGCATGGGACTTTGAAAAAATTCTGGCCAGCATGGAACTTTGAAAATTTTCGGCCAGGCGTCAGACTTAGAAAAAATTCTGGCCAGCATGGGACTTTGAAAAAATTCTGGCTAGCATGGGACTTAGAAAAAATTCTGGCTAGCATGGGACTTTGAAAATTTTCAGCCAGGCATCAGACTTTGAAAAAATTCTGGCCAGCATGGGACTTTGAAAAAATTCTGGCCAGCATGGAACTTTGAAAATTTTCAGCCAGGCATCAGACTTAGAAAAAATTCTGGCCAGCATGGGACTTTGAAATATTTCAGGCAGGTGTTAGACTTTGAAAATTTTCGGCCAAGCGTCAGACTTCTGGCCAGCATGGGACTTTGAAAATTTTCAGCCAGGCATCAGACTTTGAAAAAATTCTGGCCAGCATGGGACTTTGAAAATTTTCGGCCAGGCGTCAGACTTAGAAAAAATTCTGGCCAGCATGGGACTTTGAAAAAATTCTGGCCAGCATGGAACTTTGAAAATTTTCGGCCAGGCGTCAGACTTTGAAAAAATTCTGGCCAGCATGGGACTTAGAAAAAATTCTGGATAGCATGGGACTTTGAACATTTTCAGCCAGGGGTCGGACTTAGAAAAAATTCTGGCCAGCATGGGACTTTGAAATATTTCAGGTAGGCGTCAGACTTAGAAAAAATTCTGGCCAGCAAGGGACTTTGAAAATTTTCAGCCAGGCGTCGGACTTAGAAAAAATTCTGTCCAGCATGGGACTTTGAAAATTTTCGGCCAGGCGTCAGACTTTGAAAAAAATTCTGGCCAGCATGGGACTTTGAAAATTTTCGGCTAGGCGTCAGACTTTGAAAAATTTCTGGCCAGCATGGGACTTTGAAAAAATTCTGGCCAGCATGGAACTGAAAATTTTCGGCCAGGCATCAGACTTAGAAAATAATTCTGGCCAGCATGGGACTTTGAAAATTTTCAGCCAGGCATCAGACTTAGAAAAAATTCTGGCCAGCATGGGACTTTGAAATATTTCAGGTAGGCGTCAGACTTTGAAAAAATTCTGGCCAGCATGGGACTTTGAAAATTTTCGGCCAGGCATCAGACTTAGAAAATAATTCTGGCCAGCATGGGACTTTGAAATATTTCAGGTAGGCGTCAGACTTTGAAAAAATTCTGGCCAGCATGGGACTTTGAAATATTTCAGGGAGGTGTCAGACTTTGAAAATTTTCGGCCAGGCGTCGGACTTAGAAAAAATTCTGGCCAGCATGGGACTTTGAAATATTTCAGGGAGGTGTCAGACTTTGAAAATTTTCGGCCAGGCGTCGGACTTAGAAAAATTTCTGGCCAGCATGGGACTTTGAAAAAATTCTGGCCAGCATGGAACTTTGAAAATTTTCGGCCAGGCGTCAGACTTTGAAAAAATTCTGGCTAGCATGGGACTTTGAAAATTTTCGGCCAGGCATCAGACTTAGAAAATAATTCTGGCCAGCATGGGACTTTGAAAATTTTCGGCCAGGCGTCAGACTTTGAAAAAATTCTGGCCAGCATGGGACTTTGAAAATTTTCAGCCAGGGGTCGGACTTAGAAAAAATTCTGGCCAGCATGGGACTTTGAAATATTTCAGGTAGGCGTCAGACTTTGAAAATTTTCGGCCAGGCGTCAGACTTCTGGCCAGCATGGGACTTTGAAAATTTTCAGCCAGGCATCAGACTTTGAAAAAATTCTGGCCAGCATGGGACTTTGAAAATTTTCGGCCAGGCGTCAGACTTTGAAAAAATTCTGGCCAGCATGGGACTTAGAAAAAATTCTGGATAGCATGGGACTTTGAACATTTTCAGCCAGGGGTCGGACTTAGAAAAAATTCTGGCCAGCATGGGACTTTGAAATATTTCAGGTAGGCGTCAGACTTAGAAAAAATTCTGGCCAGCAAGGGACTTTGAAAATTTTCAGCCAGGCGTCAGACTTTGAAAAAAATTCTGGCCAGCATGGGACTTTGAAAATTTTCGGCTAGGCGTCAGACTTTGAAAAATTTCTGGCCAGCATGGGACTTTGAAAAAATTCTGGCCAGCATGGAACTTTGAAAATTTTCGGCCAGGCGTCAGACTTTGAAAAAATTCTGGCTAGCATGGGACTTTGAAAATTTTCGGCCAGGCATCAGACTTAGAAAATAATTCTGGCCAGCATGGGACTTTGAAAATTTTCAGCCAGGCATCAGACTTAGAAAAAATTCTGGCCAGCATGGGACTTTGAAATATTTCAGGTAGGCGTCAGACTTTGAAAAAATTCTGGCCAGCATGGGACTTTGAAATATTTCAGGTAGGCGTCAGACTGAAAATTTTCGGCCAGGCGTCAGACTTTGAAAAATTTCTGGCCAGCATGGGACTTTGAAAAAATTCTGGCTAGCATGGGACTTTGAAAATTTTCGGCCAGGCATCAGACTTAGAAAATAATTCTGGCCAGCATGGGACTTTGAAAATTTTCAGGTAGGCGTCAGACTTTGAAAAAATTCTGGCCAGCATGGGACTTTGAAATATTTCAGGTAGGCGTCAGACTGAAAATTTTCGGCCAGGCGTCAGACTTTGAAAAAATTCTGGCCAGCATGGGACTTTGAAAATTTTCGGCCAAGCGTCAGACTTAGAAAAAATTCTGGCCAGCATGGGACTTAGAAAAAATTCTGGCTAGCATGGGACTTTGAAAATTTTCAGCCAGGGGTCGGACTTAGAAAAAAATTCTAGCCAGCATGGGACTTTGAAAATTTTCGGCCAGGCGTCAGACTTTGAAAAAATTCTGGCCAGCATGGGACTTTGAAAATTTTCAGCCAGGCATCAGACTTTGAAAAAATTCTGGCCAGCATGGGACTTTGAAAATTTTCGGCCAGGCGTCAGACTTTGAAAAAATTCTGGCCAGCATGGGACTTAGAAAAAATTCTGGATATCATGGGACTTTGAAATATTTCAGGTAGGCGTCAGACTTAGAAAAAATTCTGGCCAGCAAGGGACTTTGAAAATTTTCGGCCAGGCGTCAGACTGAAAAAATTCTGGCCAGCATGGGACTTAGAAAAAATTCTGGATAGCATGGGACTTTGAACATTTTCAGCCAGGGGTCGGACTTAGAAAAAATTCTGGCCAGCATGGGACTTTGAAATATTTCAGGTAGGCGTCAGACTTAGAAAAAATTCTGGCCAGCATGGGACTTTGAAAATTTTCGGCCAGGCGTCAGACTTTGAAAAATTTCTGGCCAGCATGGGACTTTGAAAAAATTCTGGCCAGCATGGAACTTTGAAAATTTTCGGCCAGGCGTCAGACTTTGAAAAAATTCTGGCTAGCATGGGACTTTGAAAATTTTCGGCCAGGCGTCAGACTTTGAAAAAATTCTGGCTAGCATGGGACTTTGAAAATTTTCGGCCAGGCATCAGACTTAGAAAATAATTCTGGCCAGCATGGGACTTTGAAATATTTCAGGGAGGTGTCAGACTTTGAAAATTTTCGGCCAGGCGTCGGACTTAGAAAAATTTCTGGCCAGCATGGGACTTTGAAAAAATTCTGGCCAGCATGGAACTTTGAAAATTTTCGGCCAGGCATCAGACTTAGAAAATAATTCTGGCCAGCATGGGACTTTGAAAATTTTCGGCCAGGCGTCAGACTGAAAAAATTCTGGCCAGCATGGGACTTAGAAAAAATTCTGGATAGCATGGGACTTTGAACATTTTCAGCCAGGGGTCGGACTTAGAAAAAATTCTGGCTAGCATGGGACTTTGAAAATTTTCGGCCAGGCATCAGACTTAGAAAATAATTCTGGCCAGCATGGGACTTTGAAAATTTTCGGCCAGGCGTCAGACTTAGAAAAAATTCTGGCCAGCATGGGACTTTGAAAATTTTCAGCCAGGCGTCGGACTTTGAAAAAATTCTGGCCAGCATGGGACTTTGAAAATTTTCAGCCAGGGGTCGGACTTAGAAAAAATTCTGGCCAGCATGGGACTTTGAAATATTTCAGGTAGGCGTCAGACTTTGAAAATTTTCGGCCAGGCGTCAGACTTCTGGCCAGCATGGGACTTAGAAAAAATTCTGGCTAGCATGGGACTTTGAAAATTTTCAGCCAGGGGTCAGACTTAGAAAAAATTCTGGCCAGCATGGGACTTTGAAAAAATTCTGGCTAGCATGGGACTTTGAAATATTTCAGGTAGGCGTCAGACTTAGAAAAAATTCTGGCCAGGCATCAGACTTTGAAAAAATTCTGGCCAGCATGGGACTTTGAAAATTTTCGGCCAAGCGTCAGACTTAGAAAAAATTCTGGCCAGCATGGGACTTAGAAAAAATTCTGGCTAGCATGGGACTTTGAACATTTTCAGCCAGGGGTCGGACTTAGAAAAAATTCTGGCCAGCAAGGGACTTTGAACATTTTCAGCCAGGCGTCGGACTTAGAAAAAATTCTGTCCAGCATGGGACTTTGAAAATTTTCGGCCAGGCGTCAGACTTTGAAAAAAATTCTGGCCAGCATGGGACTTTGAAAATTTTCGGCTAGGCGTCAGACTTTGAAAAATTTCTGGCCAGCATGGGACTTTGAAAAAATTCTGGCCAGCATGGAACTTTGAAAATTTTCGGCCAGGCGTCAGACTTTGAAAAAATTCTGGCTAGCATGGGACTTTGAAAATTTTCGGCCAGGCATCAGACTTAGAAAATAATTCTGGCCAGCATGGGACTTTGAAAATTTTCAGCCAGGCATCAGACTTAGAAAAAATTCTGGCCAGCATGGGACTTTGAAATATTTCAGGTAGGCGTCAGACTTTGAAAAAATTCTGGCCAGCATGGGACTTTGAAATATTTCAGGTAGGCGTCAGACTGAAAATTTTCGGCCAGGCGTCAGACTTTGAAAAAATTCTGGCCAGCATGGGACTTTGAAAATTTTCGGCCAAGCGTCAGACTTAGAAAAAATTCTGGCCAGCATGGGACTTAGAAAAAATTCTGGCTAGCATGGGACTTTGAAAATTTTCAGCCAGGGGTCGGACTTAGAAAAAATTCTGGCTAGCATGGGACTTTGAAAATTTTCGGCCAGGCGTCAGACTTAGAAAAAATTCTGGCCAGCATGGGACTTTGAAAATTTTCGGCCAGGCGTCAGACTTTGAAAAAATTCTGGCCAGCATGGGACTTAGAAAAAATTCTGGATATCATGGGACTTTGAAATATTTCAGGTAGGCGTCAGACTTAGAAAAAATTCTGGCCAGCAAGGGACTTTGAAAATTTTCGGCCAGGCGTCAGACTTTGAAAAAATTCTGGCCAGCATGGGACTTAGAAAAAATTCTGGATAGCATGGGACTTTGAACATTTTCAGCCAGGGGTCGGACTTAGAAAAAATTCTGGCCAGCATGGGACTTTGAAATATTTCAGGTAGGCGTCAGACTTAGAAAAAATTCTGGCCAGCAAGGGACTTTGAAAATTTTCGGCCAGGCGTCAGACTTAGAAAAAATTCTGGCCAGCATGGGACTTTGAAAATTTTCGGCCAGGCGTCAGACTATGAAAAATTTCTGGCCAGCATGGGACTTTGAAAAAATTCTGGCCAGCATGGAACTTTGAAAATTTTCGGCCAGGCGTCAGACTTAGAAAAAATTCTGGCCAGCATGGGACTTTGAAAAAATTCTGGCTAGCATGGGACTTAGAAAAAATTCTGGCTAGCATGGGACTTTGAAAATTTTCAGCCAGGCATCAGACTTTGAAAAAATTCTGGCCAGCATGGGACTTTGAAAAAATTCTGGCCAGCATGGAACTTTGAAAATTTTCGGCCAGGCGTCAGACTTTGAAAAAATTCTGGCTAGCATGGGACTTTGAAAATTTTCGGCCAGGCATCAGACTTAGAAAATAATTCTGGCCAGGATGGGACTTTGAAAATTTTCAGCCAGGCATCAGACTTAGAAAAAATTCTGGCCAGCATGGGACTTTGAAATATTTCAGGTAGGCGTCAGACTTTGAAAATTTTCGGCCAGGCGTCAGACTTAGAAAAAATTCTGGCCAGCATGGGACTTTGAAAATTTTCAGCCAGGCGTCGGACTTAGAAAAAATTCTGGCTAGCATGGGACTTTGAAAATTTTCAGCTAGGCGTCGGACTTAGAAAAAATTCTGGCCAGCATGGGACTTTGAAAATTTTCGGCCAGGCATCAGACTTAGAAAAAATTCTGGCCAGCATGGGACTTTGAAATATTTCAGCTAGGCGTCAGACTTAGAAAAAATTCTGGCCAGCATGGAACTTTGAAAATTTTCGGCCAGGCGTCAGACTTTGAAAAAATTCTGGCTAGCATGGGACTTTGAAAATTTTCGGCCAGGCATCAGACTTTGAAAAAATTCTGGCTAGCATGGGACTTTGAAATATTTCAGGTAGGTGTCAGACTTTGAAAATTTTCGGGCAGGCGTTGGACTTTGAAAATTTCCGGGAAGGTGTGGGACTTTGAAAATTTTCGGACAGGCGTTGGACTTTGAAAATTTTCGGGCCTGGTGACCCAGGCTATTGAAATGAATGGTGTGGGACTTTGAAATATTTCGGGCAGGCGTCAGACTTTGAAAAAATCTGACAACCAGGCCAGAGAGCAGGCCGTCTGCCCAAGGAGGCCGCCCCAACCCTCCTCTTTGTCGGACATAAGTCTGGTGAGCCTCCCTTGTTCGGCCCTGGAGGTGCCTCGTCTGAAATTGCTCCCTTCTGAAATCGTGACAACTCCATTTTGCGGTTTGGGTGGAAAGGTCCCCAGATAGGGAACCGGGTGCCCTATCTGCAGCGCCCCCCGATGGTGGCCGGCGGTACTGCAACCCTTTTAACCCAGGTTATTGAAAAGATTGGTGTGGGACTTTGAAAATTTTCAGCCAGGCGTCAGACTTAGAAAAAATTCTGGCCAGCATGGGACTTTGAAAATTTTCGGCCAGGCATCAGACTTAGAAAAAATTCTGGCCAGCATGGGACTTTGAAAAAATTCTGGCTAGCATGGGACTTAGAAAAAATTCTGGCCAGCATGGGACTTTGAAAAAATTCTGGCTAGCATGGGACTTTGAAAATTTTCGGCCAGGCATCAGACTTAGAAAAAATTCTGGCCAGCATGGGACTTTGAAATATTTCAGGTAGGCGTCGGACTTAGAAAAAATTCTGGCCAGCATGGGACTTTGAAATATTTCAGGTAGGCGTCGGACTAAGAAAAAATTCTGGCCAGCATGAGACTTTGAAAATTTTCGGCCAGGCGTCAGACTTTGAAAAAATTCTGACTAGCATGGGACTTTGAAAATTTTCGGCCAGGCATCAGACTTTGAAAAAATTCTGGCCAGCATGGGACTTTGAAATATTTCAGGTAGGCGTCGGACTTAGAAAAAATTCTGGCCAGCATGGGACTTGGAAATATTTCAGGTAGGCGTCGGACTTAGAAAAAATTCTGGTCAGCATGGAACTTTGAAAATTTTCGGCCAGGCATCAGACTTAAAAAATAATTCTGGCCAGCATGGGACTTTGAAAATTTTCAGCCAGGCATCAGACTTAAAAAAATTCTGGCCAGCATGGGACTTTGAAATATTTCAGGTAGGCGTCAGACTTTGAAAATTTTCGGCCAGGCGTCAGACTTCTGGCCAGCATGGGACTTAGAAAAAATTCTGGCTAGCATGGGACTTTGAAAATTTTCAGCCAGGGGTCAGACTTAGAAAAAATTCTGGCCAGCATGGGACTTTGAAAAAATTCTGGCTAGCATGGGACTTTGAAATATTTCAGGTAGGCGTCAGACTTAGAAAAAATTCTGGCCAGCATGGGACTTTGAAATATTTCAGGTAGGCGTCAGACTGAAAATTTTCGGCCAGGCGTCAGACTTTGAAAAATTTCTGGCCAGCATGGGACTTTGAAAAAATTCTGGCTAGCATGGGACTTTGAAAATTTTCGGCCAGGCATCAGACTTAGAAAATAATTCTGGCCAGCATGGGACTTTGAAAATTTTCAGGTAGGCGTCAGACTTTGAAAAAATTCTGGCCAGCATGGGACTTTGAAAAAATTCTGGCCAGCATGGGACTTTGAAAATTTTCGGCCAAGCGTCAGACTTTGAAAAATTTCTGACCAGCATGGGACTTTGAAAAAATTCTGGCTAGCATGGGGCTTTGAAAATTTTCAGCTAGGCGTCGGACTTAGAAAAAATTCTGGCCAGCATGAGACTTTGAAAATTTTCGGCCAGGCATCAGACTTAGAAAAAATTCTGGCCAGCATGGGACTTGGAAATATTTCAGGTAGGCGTCGGACTTAGAAAAAATTCTGGCCAGCATGGGACTTGGAAATATTTCAGGTAGGCGTCGGACTTAGAAAAAATTCTGGTCAGCATGGAACTTTGAAAATTTTCGGCCAGGCGTCAGACTTTGAAAAAATTCTGGCTAGCATGGGACTTTGAAAATTTTCCGCCAGGCATCAGACTTAGAAAAAATTCTGGCCAGCATGGGACTTTGAAAAAATTCTGGCTAGCATGGGACTTTGAAAATTTTCAGCTAGGCGTCGGACTTAGAAAAAATTCTGGCCAGCATGAGACTTTGAAAATTTTCGGCCAGGCGTCAGACTTTGAAAAAATTCTGACTAGCATGGGACTTTGAAAATTTTCGGCCAGGCATCAGACTTAGAAAAAATTCTGGCCAGCATGGGACTTTGAAATATTTCAGGTAGCCGTCGGACTTAGAAAAAATTCTGGCCAGCATGGGACTTGGAAATATTTCAGGTAGGCGTCGGACTTAGAAAAAATTCTGGTCAGCATGGAACTTTGAAAATTTTCGGCCAGGCGTCAGACTTAGAAAATAATTCTGGCCAGCATGGGACTTTGAAAATTTTCAGCCAGGCATCAGACTTAAAAAAATTCTGGCCAGCATGGGACTTTGAAAATTTTCAGCCAGGGGTCGGACTTAGAAAAAATTCTGGCCAGCATGGGACTTTGAAATATTTCAGGTAGGCGTCAGACTTTGAAAATTTTCGGCCAGGCGTCAGACTTCTGGCCAGCATGGGACTTAGAAAAAATTCTGGCTAGCATGGGACTTTGAAAATTTTCAGCCAGGGGTCAGACTTAGAAAAAATTCTGGCCAGCATGGGACTTTGAAAAAATTCTGGCTAGCATGGGACTTTGAAATATTTCAGGTAGGCGTCAGACTTAGAAAAAATTCTGGCCAGCATGGGACTTTGAAATATTTCAGGTAGGCGTCAGACTTAGAAAAAATTCTGGCCAGGCATCAGACTTTGAAAAAATTCTGGCCAGCATGGGACTTTGAAAATTTTCGGCCAAGCGTCAGACTTAGAAAAAATTCTGGCCAGCATGGGACTTAGAAAAAATTCTGGCTAGCATGGGACTTTGAAAATTTTCAGCCAGGGGTCGGACTTAGAAAAAATTCTGGCCAGTATGGGACTTTGAAAATTTTCGGCCAGGCATCAGACTTAGAAAAAATTCTGGCCAGCATGGGACTTTGAAATATTTCAGGCAGGTGTTAGACTTTGAAAATTTTCGGCCAGGCGTCAGACTTCTGGCCAGCATGGGACTTTGAAAATTTTCAGCCAGGCATCAGACTTTGAAAAAATTCTGGCCAGCATGGGACTTTGAAAATTTTCGGCCAGGCGTCAGACTTTGAAAAAATTCTGACTAGCATGGGACTTTGAAAATTTTCGGCCAGGCATCAGACTTAGAAAAAATTCTGGCCAGCATGGGACTTTGAAATATTTCAGGTAGCCGTCGGACTTAGAAAAAATTCTGGCCAGCATGGGACTTGGAAATATTTCAGGTAGGCGTCGGACTTAGAAAAAATTCTGGTCAGCATGGAACTTTGAAAATTTTCGGCCAGGCGTCAGACTTAGAAAATAATTCTGGCCAGCATGGGACTTTGAAAATTTTCAGCCAGGCATCAGACTTAAAAAAATTCTGGCCAGCATGGGACTTTGAAAATTTTCAGCCAGGGGTCGGACTTAGAAAAAATTCTGGCCAGCATGGGACTTTGAAATATTTCAGGTAGGCGTCAGACTTTGAAAATTTTCGGCCAGGCGTCAGACTTCTGGCCAGCATGGGACTTAGAAAAAATTCTGGCTAGCATGGGACTTTGAAAATTTTCAGCCAGGGGTCGGACTTAGAAAAAATTCTGGCCAGCATGGGACTTTGAAATATTTCAGGTAGGCGTCAGACTTTGAAAATTTTCGGCCAGGCGTCAGACTTCTGGCCAGCATGGGACTTAGAAAAAATTCTGGCCAGCATGGGACTTTGAAATATTTCAGGTAGCCGTCGGACTTAGAAAAAATTCTGGCCAGCATGGGACTTGGAAATATTTCAGGTAGGCGTCGGACTTAGAAAAAATTCTGGCCAGCATGGGACTTTGAAAAAATTCTGGCTAGCATGGGACTTTGAAATATTTCAGGTAGGCGTCAGACTTAGAAAAAATTCTGGCCAGCATGGGACTTTGAAATATTTCAGGTAGGCGTCAGACTTAGAAAAAATTCTGGCCAGGCATCAGACTTTGAAAAAATTCTGGCCAGCATGGGACTTTGAAAATTTTCGGCCAAGCGTCAGACTTAGAAAAAATTCTGGCCAGCATGGGACTTAGAAAAAATTCTGGCTAGCATGGGACTTTGAAAATTTTCAGCCAGGGGTCGGACTTAGAAAAAATTCTGGCCAGTATGGGACTTTGAAAATTTTCGGCCAGGCATCAGACTTAGAAAAAATTCTGGCCAGCATGGGACTTTGAAATATTTCAGGCAGGTGTTAGACTTTGAAAATTTTCGGCCAGGCGTCAGACTTCTGGCCAGCATGGGACTTTGAAAATTTTCAGCCAGGCATCAGACTTTGAAAAAATTCTGGCCAGCATGGGACTTTGAAAATTTTCGGCCAGGCGTCAGACTTAGAAAAAATTCTGGCCAGCATGGGACTTTGAAAATTTTCGGCCAGGCGTCAGACTTTGAAAAAATTCTGGCCAGCATGGGACTTAGAAAAAATTCTGGATAGCATGGGACTTTGAACATTTTCAGCCAGGGGTCGGACTTAGAAAAAATTCTGGCCAGCATGGGACTTTGAAATATTTCAGGTAGGCGTCAGACTTAGAAAAAATTCTGGCCAGCATGGGACTTTGAAAATTTTCAGCCAGGCGTCAGACTTTGAAAAAAATTCTGGCCAGCATGGGACTTTGAAAAAATTCTGGCCAGCATGGAACTTTGAAAATTTTCGGCCAGGCGTCAGACTTTGAAAAAATTCTGGCTAGCATGGGACTTTGAAAATTTCCGGCCAGGCATCAGACTTAGAAAATAATTCTGGCCAGCATGGGACTTTGAAAATTTTCAGCCAGGCATCAGACTTTGAAAAAATTCTGGCCAGCATGGGACTTTGAAATATTTCAGGTAGGCGTCAGACTGAAAATTTTCGGCCAGGCGTCAGACTTTGAAAAATTTCTGGCCAGCATGGGACTTTGAAAAAATTCTGGCTAGCATGGGACTTTGAAAATTTTCGGCCAGGCATCAGACTTAGAAAATAATTCTGGCCAGCATGGGACTTTGAAAATTTTCAGGTAGGCGTCAGACTTTGAAAAAATTCTGGCCAGCATGGGACTTTGAAAATTTTCGGCCAAGCGTCAGACTTAGAAAAAATTCTGGCCAGCATGGGACTTAGAAAAAATTCTGGCTAGCATGGGACTTTGAAAATTTTCAGCCAGGGGTCGGACTTAGAAAAAAATTCTAGCCAGCATGGGACTTTGAAAATTTTCGGCCAGGCATCACACTTAGAAAAAATTCTGGCCAGCATGGGACTTTGAAATATTTCAGCCAGGGGTCGGACTTAGAAAAAAATTCTAGCCAGCATGGGACTTAGAAAAAATTCTGGCCAGCATGGGACTTTGAAATATTTCAGGTAGGCGTCAGACTTTGAAAATTTTCGGCCAGGCGTCAGACTTTGAAAAAATTCTGGCCAGCATGGGACTTTGAAAATTTTCAGCCAGGCATCAGACTTTGAAAAAATTCTGGCCAGCATGGGACTTTGAAAATTTTCGGCCAGGCGTCAGACTTAGAAAAAATTCTGGCCAGCATGGGACTTTGAAAATTTTCGGCCAGGCGTCAGACTTTGAAAAAATTCTGGCCAGCATGGGACTTAGAAAAAATTCTGGATATCATGGGACTTTGAAATATTTCAGGTAGGCGTCAGACTTAGAAAAAATTCTGGCCAGCAAGGGACTTTGAAAATTTTCGGCCAGGCGTCAGACTTTGAAAAAATTCTGGCCAGCATGGGACTTAGAAAAAATTCTGGATAGCATGGGACTTTGAACATTTTCAGCCAGGGGTCGGACTTAGAAAAAATTCTGGCCAGCATGGGACTTTGAAATATTTCAGGTAGGCGTCAGACTTAGAAAAAATTCTGGCCAGCAAGGGACTTTGAAAATTTTCGGCCAGGCGTCAGACTTAGAAAAAATTCTGGCCAGCATGGGACTTTGAAAATTTTCGGCCAGGCGTCAGACTTTGAAAAATTTCTGGCCAGCATGGGACTTTGAAAAAATTCTGGCCAGCATGGAACTTTGAAAATTTTCGGCCAGGCGTCAGACTTTGAAAAAATTCTGGCTAGCATGGGACTTTGAAAATTTTCGGCCAGGCATCAGACTTAGAAAATAATTCTGGCCAGCATGGGACTTTGAAAATTTTCGGCCAGGCGTCAGACTTAGAAAAAATTCTGGCCAGCATGGGACTTTGAAAATTTTCAGCCAGGCGTCGGACTTAGAAAAAATTCTGGCCAGCATGGGACTTTGAAATATTTCAGGGAGGTGTCAGACTTTGAAAATTTTCGGCCAGGCGTCGGACTTAGAAAAATTTCTGGCCAGCATGGGACTTTGAAAAAATTCTGGCCAGCATGGAACTTTGAAAATTTTCGGCCAGGCGTCAGACTTTGAAAAAATTCTGGCTAGCATGGGACTTTGAAAATTTTCGGCCAGGCATCAGACTTAGAAAATAATTCTGGCCAGCATGGGACTTTGAAAATTTTCGGCCAGGCGTCAGACTTAGAAAAAATTCTGGCCAGCATGGGACTTTGAAAATTTTCAGCCAGGCGTCGGACTTTGAAAAAATTCTGGCCAGCATGGGACTTTGAAAATTTTCAGGTAGGCGTCAGACTTTGAAAAAATTCTGGCCAGCATGGGACTTTGAAATATTTCAGGTAGGCGTCAGACTGAAAATTTTCGGCCAGGCGTCAGACTTTGAAAAAATTCTGGCCAGCATGGGACTTTGAAAATTTTCGGCCAAGCGTCAGACTTAGAAAAAATTCTGGCCAGCATGGGACTTAGAAAAAATTCTGGCTAGCATGGGACTTTGAACATTTTCGGCCAGGCGTCAGACTTTGAAAAAATTCTGGCCAGCATGGGACTTAGAAAAAATTCTGGATATCATGGGACTTTGAAATATTTCAGGTAGGCGTCAGAGTTAGAAAAAATTCTGGCCAGCAAGGGACTTTGAAAATTTTCGGCCAGGCGTCAGACTTTGAAAAAATTCTGGCCAGCATGGGACTTTGAAAATTTTCGGCCAGGCATCAGACTTAGAAAATAATTCTGGCCAGCATGGGACTTTGAAAATTTTCGGCCAGGCGTCAGACTTAGAAAAAATTCTGGCCAGCATGGGACTTTGAAAATTTTCGGCCAGGCGTCGGACTTTGAAAAAATTCTGGCCAGCATGGGACTTTGAAAATTTTCAGCCAGGGGTCGGACTTAGAAAAAATTCTGGCCAGCATGGGACTTTGAAATATTTCAGGTAGGCGTCAGACTTTGAAAATTTTCGGCCAGGCGTCAGACTTCTGGCCAGCATGGGACTTAGAAAAAATTCTGGCTAGCATGGGACTTTGAAAATTTTCAGCCAGGGGTCAGACTTAGAAAAAATTCTGGCCAGCATGGGACTTTGAAAAAATTCTGGCTAGCATGGGACTTTGAAATATTTCAGGTAGGCGTCAGACTTAGAAAAAATTCTGGCCAGGCATCAGACTTTGAAAAAATTCTGGCCAGCATGGGACTTTGAAAATTTTCGGCCAAGCGTCAGACTTAGAAAAAATTCTGGCCAGCATGGGACTTAGAAAAAATTCTGGCTAGCATGGGACTTTGAACATTTTCAGCCAGGGGTCGGACTTAGAAAAAATTCTGGCCAGCAAGGGACTTTGAAAATTTTCAGCCAGGCGTCGGACTTAGAAAAAATTCTGTCCAGCATGGGACTTTGAAAATTTTCGGCCAGGCGTCAGACTTTGAAAAAAATTCTGGCCAGCATGGGACTTTGAAAATTTTCGGCTAGGCGTCAGACTTTGAAAAATTTCTGGCCAGCATGGGACTTTGAAAAAATTCTGGCCAGCATGGAACTTTGAAAATTTTCGGCCAGGCGTCAGACTTTGAAAAAATTCTGGCTAGCATGGGACTTTGAAAATTTTCGGCCAGGCATCAGACTTAGAAAATAATTCTGGCCAGCATGGGACTTTGAAAATTTTCAGCCAGGCATCAGACTTAGAAAAAATTCTGGCCAGCATGGGACTTTGAAATATTTCAGGTAGGCGTCAGACTTTGAAAAAATTCTGGCCAGCATGGGACTTTGAAATATTTCAGGTAGGCGTCAGACTGAAAATTTTCGGCCAGGCGTCAGACTTTGAAAAATTTCTGGCCAGCATGGGACTTTGAAAAAATTCTGGCTAGCATGGGACTTTGAAAATTTTCGGCCAGGCATCAGACTTAGAAAATAATTCTGGCCAGCATGGGACTTTGAAAATTTTCAGCCAGGCATCAGACTTAGAAAAAATTCTGGCCAGCATGGGACTTTGAAATATTTCAGGTAGGCGTCAGACTTTGAAAAAATTCTGGCCAGCATGGGACTTTGAAAATTTTCGGCCAAGCGTCAGACTTAGAAAAAATTCTGGCCAGCATGGGACTTAGAAAAAATTCTGGCTAGCATGGGACTTTGAAAATTTTCAGCCAGGGGTCGGACTTAGAAAAAAATTCTAGCCAGCATGGGACTTTGAAAATTTTCGGCCAGGCGTCAGACTTTGAAAAAATTCTGGCCAGCATGGGACTTTGAAAATTTTCAGCCAGGCATCAGACTTTGAAAAAATTCTGGCCAGCATGGGACTTTGAAAATTTTCGGCCAGGCGTCAGACTTTGAAAAAATTCTGGCCAGCATGGGACTTTGAAATATTTCAGGTAGGCGTTAGACTTTGAAAATTTTCGGCCAGGCGTCAGACTTTGAAAAAATTCTGGCCAGCATGGGACTTTGAAAATTTTCAGCCAGGCATCAGACTTTGAAAAAATTCTGGCCAGCATGGGACTTTGAAAATTTTCAGCCAGGCATCAGACTTTGAAAAAATTCTGGCCAGCATGGGACTTAGAAAAAATTCTGGATATCATGGGACTTTGAAATATTTCAGGTAGGCGTCAGACTTAGAAAAAATTCTGGCCAGCAAGGGACTTTGAAAATTTTCGGCCAGGCGTCAGACTTTGAAAAAATTCTGGCCAGCATGGGACTTTGAAAATTTTCGGCCAGGCATCAGACTTAGAAAAAATTCTGGCCAGCATGGGACTTTGAAAATTTTCGGCCAGGCATCAGACTTAGAAAAAATTCTGGCCAGCATGGGACTTAGAAAAAATTCTGGCCAGCATGAGACTTTGAAAATTTTCGGCCAGGCGTCAGACTTTGAAAAAATTCTGACTAGCATGGGACTTTGAAAATTTTCGGCCAGGCATCAGACTTAGAAAAAATTCTGGCCAGCATGGGACTTTGAAATATTTCAGGTAGGTGTCGGACTTAGAAAAAATTCTGGCCAGCATGGGACTTGGAAATATTTCAGGTAGGCGTCGGACTTAGAAAAAATTCTGGTCAGCATGGAACTTTGAAAATTTTCGGCCAGGCGTCAGACTTTGAAAAAATTCTGGCTAGCATGGGACTTTGAAAATTTTCCGCCAGGCATCAGACTTAGAAAAAATTCTGGCCAGCATGGGACTTTGAAAAAATTCTGGCTAGCATGGGACTTTGAAAATTTTCAGCTAGGCGTCGGACTTAGAAAAAATTCTGGCCAGCATGAGACTTTGAAAATTTTCGGCCAGGCGTCAGACTTAGAAAATAATTCTGGCCAGCATGGGACTTTGAAAAAATTCTGGCCAGCATGGGACTTTGAAAATTTTCAGCCAGGCGTCAGACTTAGAAAAAATTCTGGCCAGCATGGGACTTTGAAAATTTTCAGCCAGGCATCAGACTTTGAAAAAATTCTGGCCAGCATGGGACTTTGAAAATTTTCGGCCAGGCGTCAGACTTTGAAAAAATTCTGGCCAGCATGGGACTTTGAAATATTTCAGGTAGGCGTTAGACTTTGAAAATTTTCGGCCAGGCGTCAGACTTTGAAAAAATTCTGGCCAGCATGGGACTTTGAAAATTTTCAGCCAGGCATCAGACTTTGAAAAAATTCTGGCCAGCATGGGACTTTGAAAATTTTCAGCCAGGCATCAGACTTTGAAAAAATTCTGGCCAGCATGGGACTTAGAAAAAATTCTGGATATCATGGGACTTTGAAATATTTCAGGTAGGCGTCAGACTTAGAAAAAATTCTGGCCAGCAAGGGACTTTGAAAATTTTCGGCCAGGCGTCAGACTTTGAAAAAATTCTGGCCAGCATGGGACTTTGAAAATTTTCGGCCAGGCATCAGACTTAGAAAAAATTCTGGCCAGCATGGGACTTTGAAAATTTTCGGCCAGGCATCAGACTTAGAAAAAATTCTGGCCAGCATGGGACTTAGAAAAAATTCTGGCCAGCATGAGACTTTGAAAATTTTCGGCCAGGCGTCAGACTTTGAAAAAATTCTGACTAGCATGGGACTTTGAAAATTTTCGGCCAGGCATCAGACTTAGAAAAAATTCTGGCCAGCATGGGACTTTGAAATATTTCAGGTAGGTGTCGGACTTAGAAAAAATTCTGGCCAGCATGGGACTTGGAAATATTTCAGGTAGGCGTCGGACTTAGAAAAAATTCTGGTCAGCATGGAACTTTGAAAATTTTCGGCCAGGCGTCAGACTTTGAAAAAATTCTGGCTAGCATGGGACTTTGAAAATTTTCCGCCAGGCATCAGACTTAGAAAAAATTCTGGCCAGCATGGGACTTTGAAAAAATTCTGGCTAGCATGGGACTTTGAAAATTTTCAGCTAGGCGTCGGACTTAGAAAAAATTCTGGCCAGCATGAGACTTTGAAAATTTTCGGCCAGGCGTCAGACTTAGAAAATAATTCTGGCCAGCATGGGACTTTGAAAATTTTCAGCCAGGCATCAGACTTAAAAAAATTCTGGCCAGCATGGGACTTTGAAAATTTTCAGCCAGGCATCAGACTTTGAAAAAATTCTGGCCAGCATGGGACTTTGAAAATTTTCAGCCAGGCATCAGACTTTGAAAAAATTCTGGCCAGCATGGGACTTAGAAAAAATTCTGGATATCATGGGACTTTGAAATATTTCAGGTAGGCGTCAGACTTAGAAAAAATTCTGGCCAGCAAGGGACTTTGAAAATTTTCGGCCAGGCGTCAGACTTTGAAAAAATTCTGGCCAGCATGGGACTTTGAAAATTTTCGGCCAGGCATCAGACTTAGAAAAAATTCTGGCCAGCATGGGACTTTGAAAAAATTCTGGCTAGCATGGGACTTTGAAAATTTTCAGCTAGGCGTCGGACTTAGAAAAAATTCTGGCCAGCATGAGACTTTGAAAATTTTCGGCCAGGCGTCAGACTTTGAAAAAATTCTGACTAGCATGGGACTTTGAAAATTTTCGGCCAGGCATCAGACTTAGAAAAAATTCTGGCCAGCATGGGACTTTGAAATATTTCAGGTAGGTGTCGGACTTAGAAAAAATTCTGGCCAGCATGGGACTTGGAAATATTTCAGGTAGGCGTCGGACTTAGAAAAAATTCTGGTCAGCATGGAACTTTGAAAATTTTCGGCCAGGCGTCAGACTTTGAAAAAATTCTGGCTAGCATGGGACTTTGAAATATTTCAGGTAGGCATCAGACTTAGAAAAAATTCTGGCCAGCATGGGACTTTGAAATATTTCAGGTAGGCGTCGGACTTAGAAAAAATTCTGGCCAGCATGGGACTTGGAAATATTTCAGGTAGGCGTCGGACTTAGAAAAAATTCTGGTCAGCATGGAACTTTGAAAATTTTCGGCCAGGCGTCAGACTTTGAAAAAATTCTGGCCAGCATGGGACTTTGAAAAAATTCTGGCTAGCATGGGACTTTGAAAATTTTCAGCTAGGCGTCGGACTTAGAAAAAATTCTGGCCAGCATGAGACTTTGAAAATTTTCGGCCAGGCGTCAGACTTTGAAAAAATTCTGACTAGCATGGGACTTTGAAAATTTTCGGCCAGGCATCAGACTTAGAAAAAATTCTGGCCAGCATGGGACTTTGAAATATTTCAGGTAGGCGTCGGACTTAGAAAAAATTCTGGCCAGCATGGGACTTGGAAATATTTCAGGTAGGCGTCGGACTTAGAAAAAATTCTGGTCAGCATGGAACTTTGAAAATTTTCGGCCAGGCGTCAGACTTTGAAAAAATTCTGGCTAGCATGGGACTTTGAAAATTTTCCGCCAGGCATCAGACTTAGAAAATAATTCTGGCCAGCATGGGACTTTGAAAATTTTCAGCCAGGCATCAGACTTAAAAAAATTCTGGCCAGCATGGGACTTTGAAAAAATTCTGGCTAGCATGGGACTTTGAAATATTTCAGGTAGGCGTCAGACTTAGAAAAAATTCTGGCCAGCATGGGACTTTGAAATATTTCAGGTAGGCGTCAGACTTAGAAAAAATTCTGGCCAGGCATCAGACTTTGAAAAAATTCTGGCCAGCATGGGACTTTGAAAATTTTCGGCCAAGCGTCAGACTTAGAAAAAATTCTGGCCAGCATGGGACTTAGAAAAAATTCTGGCTAGCATGGGACTTTGAAAATTTTCAGCCAGGGGTCGGACTTAGAAAAAATTCTGGCCAGTATGGGACTTTGAAAATTTTCGGCCAGGCATCAGACTTAGAAAAAATTCTGGCCAGCATGGGACTTTGAAATATTTCAGGTAGGCGTCAGACTTTGAAAATAATTCTGGCCAGCATGGGACTTTGAAAATTTTCAGCCAGGCATCAGACTTAAAAAAATTCTGGCCAGCATGGGACTTTGAAATATTTCAGGTAGGCGTCAGACTTTGAAAATTTTCGGCCAGGCGTCAGACTTCTGGCCAGCATGGGACTTAGAAAAAATTCTGGCTAGCATGGGACTTTGAAAATTTTCAGCCAGGGGTCAGACTTAGAAAAAATTCTGGCCAGCATGGGACTTTGAAAAAATTCTGGCTAGCATGGGACTTTGAAATATTTCAGGTAGGCGTCAGACTTAGAAAAAATTCTGGCCAGCATGGGACTTTGAAATATTTCAGGTAGGCGTCAGACTTAGAAAAAATTCTGGCCAGGCATCAGACTTTGAAAAAATTCTGGCCAGCATGGGACTTTGAAAATTTTCGGCCAAGCGTCAGACTTAGAAAAAATTCTGGCCAGCATGGGACTTAGAAAAAATTCTGGCTAGCATGGGATTTTGAAAATTTTCAGCCAGGCATCAGACTTAGAAAAAATTCTGGCCAGCATGGGACTTTGAAATATTTCAGGCAGGTGTTAGACTTTGAAAATTTTCGGCCAGGCGTCAGACTTCTGGCCAGCATGGGACTTTGAAAATTTTCAGCCAGGCATCAGACTTTGAAAAAATTCTGGCCAGCATGGGACTTTGAAAATTTTCGGCCAGGCGTCAGACTTAGAAAAAATTCTGGCCAGCATGGGACTTTGAAAAAATTCTGGCCAGCATGGAACTTTGAAAATTTTCGGCCAGGCGTCAGACTTTGAAAAAATTCTGGCCAGCATGGGACTTAGAAAAAATTCTGGATAGCATGGGACTTTGAACATTTTCAGCCAGGGGTCGGACTTAGAAAAAATTCTGGCCAGCATGGGACTTTGAAATATTTCAGGTAGGCGTCAGACTTAGAAAAAATTCTGGCCAGCAAGGGACTTTGAAAATTTTCAGCCAGGCGTCGGACTTAGAAAAAATTCTGTCCAGCATGGGACTTTGAAAATTTTCGGCCAGGCGTCAGACTTTGAAAAAAATTCTGGCCAGCATGGGACTTTGAAAATTTTCGGCTAGGCGTCAGACTTTGAAAAATTTCTGGCCAGCATGGGACTTTGAAAAAATTCTGGCCAGCATGGAACTTTGAAAATTTTCGGCCAGGCGTCAGACTTTGAAAAAATTCTGGCTAGCATGGGACTTTGAAAATTTTCGGCCAGGAGTCAGACTTTGAAAAAATTCTGGCCAGCATGGGACTTTGAAAATTTTCAGCCAGGCATCAGACTTTGAAAAAATTCTGGCCAGCATGGGACTTTGAAAAAATTCTGGCCAGCATGGGACTTTGAAAATTTTCAGCCAGGCATCAGACTTAGAAAAAATTCTGGCCAGCATGGGACTTTGAAAATATTCTGGCCAGCATGGGACTTTGAAAAAATTCTGGACAGCATGGGACTTTGAAAATTTTCGGCCAGGCGTCAGACTTAGAAAAAATTCTGGCCAGCATGGGACTTTGAAAAAATTCTGGCCAGCATGGGACTTTGAAAATTTTCAGCCAGGCATCAGACTTAGAAAAAATTCTGGCCTGCATGGGACTTTGAAATATTTCAGGCAGGCGTCAGACTTAGAAAAAATTCTGGCCAGCATGGGACTTTGAAAATTTTCGGCCAGGAGTCAGACTTAGAAAAAATTCTGGCCTGCATGGGACTTTGAAAATTTTCGGCCAGGTGTCAGACTTAGAAAAAATTCTGGACAGCATGGGACTTTGAAAATTTTTGGCCAAGCGTCAGACTTAGAAAAAATTCTGGCCAGCATGGGACTTTGAAAAAATTCTGGCCAGCATGGGACTTTGAAAAAATTCTGGCCAGCATGGGACTTTTAAATATTTCAGGCAGGCGTCAGACTTTGAAAAAATTCTGGCCAGCATGGGACTTTGAAAAAATTCTGGACAGCATGGGACTTTGAAAATTTTCAGCCAGGCATCAGACTTAGAAAAAATTCTGGCCAGCATGGGACTTTGAAAATTTTCAGCCAGGCATCAGACTTAGAAAAAATTCTGGCCTGCATGGGACTTTGAAATATTTCAGGCAGGCGTCAGACTTAGAAAAAATTCTGGCCAGCTTGGGACTTTGAAAATTTTCGGCCAGGAGTCAGACTTAGAAAAAATTCTGGCCTGCATGGGACTTTGAAAATTTTCGGCCAGGTGTCAGACTTAGAAAAAATTCTGGACAGCATGGGACTTTGAAAATTTTTGGCCAAGCGTCAGACTTAGAAAAAATTCTGGCCAGCATGGGACTTTGAAAAAATTCTGGCCAGCATGGGACTTTGAAAAAATTCTGGCCTGCGTGGGACTTTGAAAAAATTCTGGCCAGCATGGGACTTTTAAATATTTCAGGCAGGCGTCAGACTTTGAAAAAATTCTGGCCAGCATGGGACTTTGAAAAAATTCTGGACAGCATGGGACTTTGAAAATTTTCAGCCAGGCATCAGACTTAGAAAAAATTCTGGCCAGCATGGGACTTTGAAAATATTCTGGCCAGCATGGGACTTTGAAAAAATTCTGGACATCATGGGACTTTGAAAATTTTCGGCCAGGCGTCAGACTTAGAAAAAATTCTGGCCAGCATGGGACTTTGAAAAAATTCTGGCCAGCATGGGACTTTGAAAATTTTCGGCCAGGCGTCAGACTTAGAAAAAATTTTGGCCTGCATGGGACTTTGAAATATTTCAGGCAGGCGTCAGACTTAGAAAAAATTCTGGCCAGCATGGGACTTTGAAAATTTTCGGCCAGGTGTCAGACTTAGAAAAAATTCTGGCCTGCATGGGACTTTGAAATATTTCAGGCAGGTGTCAGACTTAGAAAATATTCTGGCCAGCATGGGACTTTGAAAATTTTCGGCCAGGCGTCAGACTTTGAAAAAATTCTGGCTAGCATGGGACTTTGAAAAAATTCTGGCCAGCATGGGACTTTGAAAAAATTCTGGCCAGCATGGGACTTTGAAAAAATTCTGGCCAGCATGGAACTTAGAAAAAATTCTGGCCTGCATGGGACTTTTAAAAATTTCAGGCAGGCATCAGACTTAGAAAAAATTCTGGCCAGCATGGGACTTTGAAAAAATTCTGGCCAGCATGGGACTTTGAAAATTTTCAGCCAGGCATCAGACTTTGAAAAAATTCTGGCCAGCATGGGACTTTGAAAAAATTCTGGCCAGCATGGGACTTTGAAAATTTTCAGCCAGGCATCAGACTTAGAAAAAATTCTGGCCAGCATGGGACTTTGAAAATATTCTGGCCAGCATGGGACTTTGAAAAAATTCTGGACAGCATGGGACTTTGAAAATTTTCGGCCAGGCGTCAGACTTAGAAAAAATTCTGGCCAGCATGGGACTTTGAAAAAATTCTGGCCAGCATGGGACTTTGAAAATTTTCAGCCAGGCATCAGACTTAGAAAAAATTCTGGCCTGCATGGGACTTTGAAATATTTCAGGCAGGCGTCAGACTTAGAAAAAATTCTGGCCAGCATGGGACTTTGAAAATTTTCGGCCAGGAGTCAGACTTAGAAAAAATTCTGGCCTGCATGGGAATTTGAAAATTTTCGGCCAGGTGTCAGACTTAGAAAAAATTCTGGACAGCATGGGACTTTGAAAATTTTCAGCCAGGCATCAGACTTTGAAAAAATTCTGGCCAGCATGGGACTTTGAAAAAATTCTGGCCAGCATGGGACTTTGAAAATTTTCAGCCAGGCATCAGACTTAGAAAAAATTCTGGCCAGCATGGGACTTTGAAAATATTCTGGCCAGCATGGGACTTTGAAAAAATTCTGGACAGCATGGGACTTTGAAAATTTTCGGCCAGGCGTCAGACTTAGAAAAAATTCTGGCCAGCATGGGACTTTGAAAAAATTCTGGCCAGCATGGGACTTTGAAAATTTTCAGCCAGGCATCAGACTTAGAAAAAATTCTGGCCTGCATGGGACTTTGAAATATTTCAGGCAGGCGTCAGACTTAGAAAAAATTCTGGCCAGCATGGGACTTTGAAAATTTTCGGCCAGGAGTCAGACTTAGAAAAAATTCTGGCCTGCATGGGAATTTGAAAATTTTCGGCCAGGTGTCAGACTTAGAAAAAATTCTGGACAGCATGGGACTTTGAAAAAATTCTGGCCAGCATGGGACTTTGAAAAAATTCTGGCCTGCGTGGGACTTTGAAAAAATTCTGGCCAGCATGGGACTTTTAAATATTTCAGGCAGGCGTCAGACTTTGAAAAAATTCTGGCCAGCATGGGACTTTGAAAAAATTCTGGACAGCATGGGACTTTGAAAATTTTCAGCCAGGCATCAGACTTAGAAAAAATTCTGGCCAGCATGGGACTTTGAAAATTTTCAGCCAGGCATCAGACTTAGAAAAAATTCTGGCCTGCATGGGACTTTGAAATATTTCAGGCAGGCGTCAGACTTAGAAAAAATTCTGGCCAGCTTGGGACTTTGAAAATTTTCGGCCAGGAGTCAGACTTAGAAAAAATTCTGGCCTGCATGGGACTTTGAAAATTTTCGGCCAGGTGTCAGACTTAGAAAAAATTCTGGACAGCATGGGACTTTGAAAATTTTTGGCCAAGCGTCAGACTTAGAAAAAATTCTGGCCAGCATGGGACTTTGAAAAAATTCTGGCCAGCATGGGACTTTGAAAAAATTCTGGCCTGCGTGGGACTTTGAAAAAATTCTGGCCAGCATGGGACTTTTAAATATTTCAGGCAGGCGTCAGACTTTGAAAAAATTCTGGCCAGCATGGGACTTTGAAAAAATTCTGGACAGCATGGGACTTTGAAAATTTTCAGCCAGGCATCAGACTTAGAAAAAATTCTGGCCAGCATGGGACTTTGAAAATATTCTGGCCAGCATGGGACTTTGAAAAAATTCTGGCTAGCATGGGACTTTGAAATATTTCAGGTAGGCGTCAGACTTAGAAAAAATTCTGGCCAGGCATCAGACTTTGAAAAAATTCTGGCCAGCATGGGACTTTGAAAATTTTCGGCCAAGCGTCAGACTTAGAAAAAATTCTGGCCAGCATGGGACTTAGAAAAAATTCTGGCTAGCATGGGACTTTGAACATTTTCAGCCAGGGGTCGGACTTAGAAAAAATTCTGGCCAGCAAGGGACTTTGAAAATTTTCAGCCAGGCGTCGGACTTAGAAAAAATTCTGTCCAGCATGGGACTTTGAAAATTTTCGGCCAGGCGTCAGACTTTGAAAAAAATTCTGGCCAGCATGGGACTTTGAAAATTTTCGGCTAGGCGTCAGACTTTGAAAAATTTCTGGCCAGCATGGGACTTTGAAAAAATTCTGGCCAGCATGGAACTTTGAAAATTTTCGGCCAGGCGTCAGACTTTGAAAAAATTCTGGCTAGCATGGGACTTTGAAAATTTTCGGCCAGGCATCAGACTTAGAAAATAATTCTGGCCAGCATGGGACTTTGAAAATTTTCAGCCAGGCATCAGACTTAGAAAAAATTCTGGCCAGCATGGGACTTTGAAATATTTCAGGTAGGCGTCAGACTTTGAAAAAATTCTGGCCAGCATGGGACTTTGAAATATTTCAGGTAGGCGTCAGACTGAAAATTTTCGGCCAGGCGTCAGACTTTGAAAAATTTCTGGCCAGCATGGGACTTTGAAAAAATTCTGGCTAGCATGGGACTTTGAAAATTTTCGGCCAGGCATCAGACTTAGAAAATAATTCTGGCCAGCATGGGACTTTGAAAATTTTCAGCCAGGCATCAGACTTAGAAAAAATTCTGGCCAGCATGGGACTTTGAAATATTTCAGGTAGGCGTCAGACTTTGAAAAAATTCTGGCCAGCATGGGACTTTGAAAATTTTCGGCCAAGCGTCAGACTTAGAAAAAATTCTGGCCAGCATGGGACTTAGAAAAAATTCTGGCTAGCATGGGACTTTGAAAATTTTCAGCCAGGGGTCGGACTTAGAAAAAAATTCTAGCCAGCATGGGACTTTGAAAATTTTCGGCCAGGCGTCAGACTTTGAAAAAATTCTGGCCAGCATGGGACTTTGAAAATTTTCAGCCAGGCATCAGACTTTGAAAAAATTCTGGCCAGCATGGGACTTTGAAAATTTTCGGCCAGGCGTCAGACTTTGAAAAAATTCTGGCCAGCATGGGACTTTGAAATATTTCAGGTAGGCGTTAGACTTTGAAAATTTTCGGCCAGGCGTCAGACTTTGAAAAAATTCTGGCCAGCATGGGACTTTGAAAATTTTCAGCCAGGCATCAGACTTTGAAAAAATTCTGGCCAGCATGGGACTTTGAAAATTTTCAGCCAGGCATCAGACTTTGAAAAAATTCTGGCCAGCATGGGACTTAGAAAAAATTCTGGATATCATGGGACTTTGAAATATTTCAGGTAGGCGTCAGACTTAGAAAAAATTCTGGCCAGCAAGGGACTTTGAAAATTTTCGGCCAGGCGTCAGACTTTGAAAAAATTCTGGCCAGCATGGGACTTTGAAAATTTTCGGCCAGGCATCAGACTTAGAAAAAATTCTGGCCAGCATGGGACTTTGAAAATTTTCGGCCAGGCATCAGACTTAGAAAAAATTCTGGCCAGCATGGGACTTAGAAAAAATTCTGGCCAGCATGAGACTTTGAAAATTTTCGGCCAGGCGTCAGACTTTGAAAAAATTCTGACTAGCATGGGACTTTGAAAATTTTCGGCCAGGCATCAGACTTAGAAAAAATTCTGGCCAGCATGGGACTTTGAAATATTTCAGGTAGGTGTCGGACTTAGAAAAAATTCTGGCCAGCATGGGACTTGGAAATATTTCAGGTAGGCGTCGGACTTAGAAAAAATTCTGGTCAGCATGGAACTTTGAAAATTTTCGGCCAGGCGTCAGACTTTGAAAAAATTCTGGCTAGCATGGGACTTTGAAAATTTTCCGCCAGGCATCAGACTTAGAAAAAATTCTGGCCAGCATGGGACTTTGAAAAAATTCTGGCTAGCATGGGACTTTGAAAATTTTCAGCTAGGCGTCGGACTTAGAAAAAATTCTGGCCAGCATGAGACTTTGAAAATTTTCGGCCAGGCGTCAGACTTAGAAAATAATTCTGGCCAGCATGGGACTTTGAAAATTTTCAGCCAGGCATCAGACTTAAAAAAATTCTGGCCAGCATGGGACTTTGAAAATTTTCAGCCAGGCATCAGACTTTGAAAAAATTCTGGCCAGCATGGGACTTTGAAAATTTTCAGCCAGGCATCAGACTTTGAAAAAATTCTGGCCAGCATGGGACTTAGAAAAAATTCTGGATATCATGGGACTTTGAAATATTTCAGGTAGGCGTCAGACTTAGAAAAAATTCTGGCCAGCAAGGGACTTTGAAAATTTTCGGCCAGGCGTCAGACTTTGAAAAAATTCTGGCCAGCATGGGACTTTGAAAATTTTCGGCCAGGCATCAGACTTAGAAAAAATTCTGGCCAGCATGGGACTTTGAAAAAATTCTGGCTAGCATGGGACTTTGAAAATTTTCAGCTAGGCGTCGGACTTAGAAAAAATTCTGGCCAGCATGAGACTTTGAAAATTTTCGGCCAGGCGTCAGACTTTGAAAAAATTCTGACTAGCATGGGACTTTGAAAATTTTCGGCCAGGCATCAGACTTAGAAAAAATTCTGGCCAGCATGGGACTTTGAAATATTTCAGGTAGGTGTCGGACTTAGAAAAAATTCTGGCCAGCATGGGACTTGGAAATATTTCAGGTAGGCGTCGGACTTAGAAAAAATTCTGGTCAGCATGGAACTTTGAAAATTTTCGGCCAGGCGTCAGACTTTGAAAAAATTCTGGCTAGCATGGGACTTTGAAATATTTCAGGTAGGCATCAGACTTAGAAAAAATTCTGGCCAGCATGGGACTTTGAAATATTTCAGGTAGGCGTCGGACTTAGAAAAAATTCTGGCCAGCATGGGACTTGGAAATATTTCAGGTAGGCGTCGGACTTAGAAAAAATTCTGGTCAGCATGGAACTTTGAAAATTTTCGGCCAGGCGTCAGACTTTGAAAAAATTCTGGCCAGCATGGGACTTTGAAAAAATTCTGGCTAGCATGGGACTTTGAAAATTTTCAGCTAGGCGTCGGACTTAGAAAAAATTCTGGCCAGCATGAGACTTTGAAAATTTTCGGCCAGGCGTCAGACTTTGAAAAAATTCTGACTAGCATGGGACTTTGAAAATTTTCGGCCAGGCATCAGACTTAGAAAAAATTCTGGCCAGCATGGGACTTTGAAATATTTCAGGTAGGCGTCGGACTTAGAAAAAATTCTGGCCAGCATGGGACTTGGAAATATTTCAGGTAGGCGTCGGACTTAGAAAAAATTCTGGTCAGCATGGAACTTTGAAAATTTTCGGCCAGGCGTCAGACTTTGAAAAAATTCTGGCTAGCATGGGACTTTGAAAATTTTCCGCCAGGCATCAGACTTAGAAAATAATTCTGGCCAGCATGGGACTTTGAAAATTTTCAGCCAGGCATCAGACTTAAAAAAATTCTGGCCAGCATGGGACTTTGAAAAAATTCTGGCTAGCATGGGACTTTGAAATATTTCAGGTAGGCGTCAGACTTAGAAAAAATTCTGGCCAGCATGGGACTTTGAAATATTTCAGGTAGGCGTCAGACTTAGAAAAAATTCTGGCCAGGCATCAGACTTTGAAAAAATTCTGGCCAGCATGGGACTTTGAAAATTTTCGGCCAAGCGTCAGACTTAGAAAAAATTCTGGCCAGCATGGGACTTAGAAAAAATTCTGGCTAGCATGGGACTTTGAAAATTTTCAGCCAGGGGTCGGACTTAGAAAAAATTCTGGCCAGTATGGGACTTTGAAAATTTTCGGCCAGGCATCAGACTTAGAAAAAATTCTGGCCAGCATGGGACTTTGAAATATTTCAGGTAGGCGTCAGACTTTGAAAATAATTCTGGCCAGCATGGGACTTTGAAAATTTTCAGCCAGGCATCAGACTTAAAAAAATTCTGGCCAGCATGGGACTTTGAAATATTTCAGGTAGGCGTCAGACTTTGAAAATTTTCGGCCAGGCGTCAGACTTCTGGCCAGCATGGGACTTAGAAAAAATTCTGGCTAGCATGGGACTTTGAAAATTTTCAGCCAGGGGTCAGACTTAGAAAAAATTCTGGCCAGCATGGGACTTTGAAAAAATTCTGGCTAGCATGGGACTTTGAAATATTTCAGGTAGGCGTCAGACTTAGAAAAAATTCTGGCCAGCATGGGACTTTGAAATATTTCAGGTAGGCGTCAGACTTAGAAAAAATTCTGGCCAGGCATCAGACTTTGAAAAAATTCTGGCCAGCATGGGACTTTGAAAATTTTCGGCCAAGCGTCAGACTTAGAAAAAATTCTGGCCAGCATGGGACTTAGAAAAAATTCTGGCTAGCATGGGATTTTGAAAATTTTCAGCCAGGCATCAGACTTAGAAAAAATTCTGGCCAGCATGGGACTTTGAAATATTTCAGGCAGGTGTTAGACTTTGAAAATTTTCGGCCAGGCGTCAGACTTCTGGCCAGCATGGGACTTTGAAAATTTTCAGCCAGGCATCAGACTTTGAAAAAATTCTGGCCAGCATGGGACTTTGAAAATTTTCGGCCAGGCGTCAGACTTAGAAAAAATTCTGGCCAGCATGGGACTTTGAAAAAATTCTGGCCAGCATGGAACTTTGAAAATTTTCGGCCAGGCGTCAGACTTTGAAAAAATTCTGGCCAGCATGGGACTTAGAAAAAATTCTGGATAGCATGGGACTTTGAACATTTTCAGCCAGGGGTCGGACTTAGAAAAAATTCTGGCCAGCATGGGACTTTGAAATATTTCAGGTAGGCGTCAGACTTAGAAAAAATTCTGGCCAGCAAGGGACTTTGAAAATTTTCAGCCAGGCGTCGGACTTAGAAAAAATTCTGTCCAGCATGGGACTTTGAAAATTTTCGGCCAGGCGTCAGACTTTGAAAAAAATTCTGGCCAGCATGGGACTTTGAAAATTTTCGGCTAGGCGTCAGACTTTGAAAAATTTCTGGCCAGCATGGGACTTTGAAAAAATTCTGGCCAGCATGGAACTTTGAAAATTTTCGGCCAGGCGTCAGACTTTGAAAAAATTCTGGCTAGCATGGGACTTTGAAAATTTTCGGCCAGGAGTCAGACTTTGAAAAAATTCTGGCCAGCATGGGACTTTGAAAATTTTCAGCCAGGCATCAGACTTTGAAAAAATTCTGGCCAGCATGGGACTTTGAAAAAATTCTGGCCAGCATGGGACTTTGAAAATTTTCAGCCAGGCATCAGACTTAGAAAAAATTCTGGCCAGCATGGGACTTTGAAAATATTCTGGCCAGCATGGGACTTTGAAAAAATTCTGGACAGCATGGGACTTTGAAAATTTTCGGCCAGGCGTCAGACTTAGAAAAAATTCTGGCCAGCATGGGACTTTGAAAAAATTCTGGCCAGCATGGGACTTTGAAAATTTTCAGCCAGGCATCAGACTTAGAAAAAATTCTGGCCTGCATGGGACTTTGAAATATTTCAGGCAAGCGTCAGACTTAGAAAAAATTCTGGCCAGCATGGGACTTTGAAAATTTTCGGCCAGGAGTCAGACTTAGAAAAAATTCTGGCCTGCATGGGACTTTGAAAATTTTCGGCCAGGTGTCAGACTTAGAAAAAATTCTGGACAGCATGGGACTTTGAAAATTTTTGGCCAAGCGTCAGACTTAGAAAAAATTCTGGCCAGCATGGGACTTTGAAAAAATTCTGGCCAGCATGGGACTTTGAAAAAATTCTGGCCTGCGTGGGACTTTGAAAAAATTCTGGCCAGCATGGGACTTTTAAATATTTCAGGCAGGCGTCAGACTTTGAAAAAATTCTGGCCAGCATGGGACTTTGAAAAAATTCTGGACAGCATGGGACTTTGAAAATTTTCAGCCAGGCATCAGACTTAGAAAAAATTCTGGCCAGCATGGGACTTTGAAAATTTTCAGCCAGGCATCAGACTTAGAAAAAATTCTGGCCTGCATGGGACTTTGAAATATTTCAGGCAGGCGTCAGACTTAGAAAAAATTCTGGCCAGCTTGGGACTTTGAAAATTTTCGGCCAGGAGTCAGACTTAGAAAAAATTCTGGCCTGCATGGGACTTTGAAAATTTTCGGCCAGGTGTCAGACTTAGAAAAAATTCTGGACAGCATGGGACTTTGAAAATTTTTGGCCAAGCGTCAGACTTAGAAAAAATTCTGGCCAGCATGGGACTTTGAAAAAATTCTGGCCAGCATGGGACTTTGAAAAAATTCTGGCCTGCGTGGGACTTTGAAAAAATTCTGGCCAGCATGGGACTTTTAAATATTTCAGGCAGGCGTCAGACTTTGAAAAAATTCTGGCCAGCATGGGACTTTGAAAAAATTCTGGACAGCATGGGACTTTGAAAATTTTCAGCCAGGCATCAGACTTAGAAAAAATTCTGGCCAGCATGGGACTTTGAAAATATTCTGGCCAGCATGGGACTTTGAAAAAATTCTGGACATCATGGGACTTTGAAAATTTTCGGCCAGGCGTCAGACTTAGAAAAAATTCTGGCCAGCATGGGACTTTGAAAAAATTCTGGCCAGCATGGGACTTTGAAAATTTTCGGCCAGGCGTCAGACTTAGAAAAAATTTTGGCCTGCATGGGACTTTGAAATATTTCAGGCAGGCGTCAGACTTAGAAAAAATTCTGGCCAGCATGGGACTTTGAAAATTTTCGGCCAGGTGTCAGACTTAGAAAAAATTCTGGCCTGCATGGGACTTTGAAATATTTCAGGCAGGTGTCAGACTTAGAAAATATTCTGGCCAGCATGGGACTTTGAAAATTTTCGGCCAGGCGTCAGACTTTGAAAAAATTCTGGCTAGCATGGGACTTTGAAAAAATTCTGGCCAGCATGGGACTTTGAAAAAATTCTGGCCAGCATGGGACTTTGAAAAAATTCTGGCCAGCATGGAACTTAGAAAAAATTCTGGCCTGCATGGGACTTTTAAAAATTTCAGGCAGGCATCAGACTTAGAAAAAATTCTGGCCAGCATGGGACTTTGAAAAAATTCTGGCCAGCATGGGACTTTGAAAATTTTCAGCCAGGCATCAGACTTTGAAAAAATTCTGGCCAGCATTGGACTTTGAAAAAATTCTGGCCAGCATGGGACTTTGAAAATTTTCAGCCAGGCATCAGACTTAGAAAAAATTCTGGCCAGCATGGGACTTTGAAAATATTCTGGCCAGCATGGGACTTTGAAAAAATTCTGGACAGCATGGGACTTTGAAAATTTTCGGCCAGGCGTCAGACTTAGAAAAAATTCTGGCCAGCATGGGACTTTGAAAAAATTCTGGCCAGCATGGGACTTTGAAAATTTTCAGCCAGGCATCAGACTTAGAAAAAATTCTGGCCTGCATGGGACTTTGAAATATTTCAGGCAGGCGTCAGACTTAGAAAAAATTCTGGCCAGCATGGGACTTTGAAAATTTTCGGCCAGGAGTCAGACTTAGAAAAAATTCTGGCCTGCATGGGAATTTGAAAATTTTCGGCCAGGTGTCAGACTTAGAAAAAATTCTGGACAGCATGGGACTTTGAAAATTTTCAGCCAGGCATCAGACTTTGAAAAAATTCTGGCCAGCATGGGACTTTGAAAAAATTCTGGCCAGCATGGGACTTTGAAAATTTTCAGCCAGGCATCAGACTTAGAAAAAATTCTGGCCAGCATGGGACTTTGAAAATATTCTGGCCAGCATGGGACTTTGAAAAAATTCTGGACAGCATGGGACTTTGAAAATTTTCGGCCAGGCGTCAGACTTAGAAAAAATTCTGGCCAGCATGGGACTTTGAAAAAATTCTGGCCAGCATGGGACTTTGAAAATTTTCAGCCAGGCATCAGACTTAGAAAAAATTCTGGCCTGCATGGGACTTTGAAATATTTCAGGCAGGCGTCAGACTTAGAAAAAATTCTGGCCAGCATGGGACTTTGAAAATTTTCGGCCAGGAGTCAGACTTAGAAAAAATTCTGGCCTGCATGGGAATTTGAAAATTTTCGGCCAGGTGTCAGACTTAGAAAAAATTCTGGACAGCATGGGACTTTGAAAAAATTCTGGCCAGCATGGGACTTTGAAAAAATTCTGGCCTGCGTGGGACTTTGAAAAAATTCTGGCCAGCATGGGACTTTTAAATATTTCAGGCAGGCGTCAGACTTTGAAAAAATTCTGGCCAGCATGGGACTTTGAAAAAATTCTGGACAGCATGGGACTTTGAAAATTTTCAGCCAGGCATCAGACTTAGAAAAAATTCTGGCCAGCATGGGACTTTGAAAATTTTCAGCCAGGCATCAGACTTAGAAAAAATTCTGGCCTGCATGGGACTTTGAAATATTTCAGGCAGGCGTCAGACTTAGAAAAAATTCTGGCCAGCTTGGGACTTTGAAAATTTTCGGCCAGGAGTCAGACTTAGAAAAAATTCTGGCCTGCATGGGACTTTGAAAATTTTCGGCCAGGTGTCAGACTTAGAAAAAATTCTGGACAGCATGGGACTTTGAAAATTTTTGGCCAAGCGTCAGACTTAGAAAAAATTCTGGCCAGCATGGGACTTTGAAAAAATTCTGGCCAGCATGGGACTTTGAAAAAATTCTGGCCTGCGTGGGACTTTGAAAAAATTCTGGCCAGCATGGGACTTTTAAATATTTCAGGCAGGCGTCAGACTTTGAAAAAATTCTGGCCAGCATGGGACTTTGAAAAAATTCTGGACAGCATGGGACTTTGAAAATTTTCAGCCAGGCATCAGACTTAGAAAAAATTCTGGCCAGCATGGGACTTTGAAAATATTCTGGCCAGCATGGGACTTTGAAAAAATTCTGGACAGCATGGGACTTTGAAAATTTTCGGCCAGGCGTCAGACTTAGAAAAAATTTTGGCCTGCATGGGACTTTGAAATATTTCAGGCAGGCGTCAGACTTAGAAAAAATTCTGGCCAGCATGGGACTTTGAAAATTTTCGGCCAGGTGTCAGACTTAGAAAAAATTCTGGCCTGCATGGGACTTTGAAATATTTCAGGCAGGTGTCAGACTTAGAAAATATTCTGGCCAGCATGGGACTTTGAAAATTTTCGGCCAGGCGTCAGACTTTGAAAAAATTCTGGCTAGCATGGGACTTTGAAAAAATTCTGGCCAGCATGGGACTTTGAAAAAATTCTGGCCAGCATGGGACTTTGAAAAAATTCTGGACAGCATGGGACTTTGAAAATTTTCGGCCAGGCGTCAGACTTAGAAAAAATTCTGGCCTGCATGGGACTTTGAAAAAATTCTGGACAGCATGGGACTTTGTAAATTTTCAGCCAGGCATCAGACTTAGAAAAAATTCTGGCCAGGCGTCAGACTTAGAAAAAATTCTGGCCAGCATGGGACTTTGAAAATTTTCAGCCAGGCATCAGACTTAAAAAAATTCTGGCCAGCATGGGACTTTGAAATATTTCAGGTAGGCGTCAGACTTTGAAAATTTCCGGCCAGGCGTCAGACTTAGAAAAAATTCTGGCCAGCATGGGACTTTGAAAATTTTCAGCCAGGCGTCGGACTTTGAAAAATTTCTGGCCAGCATGGGACTTTGAAAATTTTCGGCCAGGCGTCAGACTTAGAAAAAATTCTGGCCAGCATGGGACTTTGAAAATTTTCGGCCAGGCGTCAGACTTAGAAAAAATTCTGGCCAGCATGGGACTTTGAAAATTTTCAGCCAGGCATCAGACTTTGAAAAAATTCTGGCCAGCATGGGACTTTGAAAAAATTCTGGCCAGCATGGGACTTAGAAAAAATTCTGGCCAGCATGGGACTTTGAAAAATTTCTGGCCAGCATGGGACTTTGAAAATTTTCGGCCAGGCGTCAGACTTAGAAAAAATTCTGGCCAGCATGGGACTTTGAAAATTTTCGGCCAGGCGTCAGACTTAGAAAAAATTCTGGCCAGCATGGGACTTTGAAAAAATTCTGGCCAGCATGGGACTTTGAAAAAATTCTGGCCAGCATGGGACTTAGAAAAAATTCTGGCCTGCATGGGACTTTTAAATATTTCAGGCAGGCATCAGACTTAGAAAAAATTCTGGACAGCATGGGACTTTGAAAATCTTCAGCCAGGCGCCAGACTTAGAAAAAATTCTGGCCAGCATGGGACTTTGAAAATTTTCGGCCAGGCGTCAGACTTAGAAAAAATTCTGGCCAGCATGGGACTTAGAAAAAATTCTGGCCAGCATGGGACTTTGAAATATTTCAGGTAGGCGTCAGACTTTGAAAATTTCCGGCCAGGCGTCAGACTTAGAAAAAATTCTGGCCAGCATGGGACTTTGAAAATTTTCGGCCAGGCGTCAGACTTAGAAAAAATTCTGGCCAGCATGGGACTTTGAAAATTTTCGGCCAGGCGTCAGACTTAGAAAAAATTCTGGCCAGCATGGGACTTTGAAAATTTTCAGCCAGGCATCAGACTTAAAAAAATTCTGGCCAGCATGGGACTTTGAAATATTTCAGGTAGGCGTCAGACTTTGAAAATTTCCGGCCAGGCGTCAGACTTAGAAAAAATTCTGGCCAGCATGGGACTTTGAAAATTTTCGGCCAGGCGTCAGACTTAGAAAAAATTCTGGCCAGCATGGGACTTTGAAAATTTTCGGCCAGGCGTCAGACTTAGAAAAAATTCTGGCCAGCATGGGACTTTGAAAATTTTCAGCCAGGCATCAGACTTTGAAAAAATTCTGGCCAGCATGGGACTTTGAAATATTTCAGGTAGGCGTCAGACTTAGAAAAAATTCTGGCCAGCATGGGACTTTGAAAATTTTCGGCCAGGTGTCAGACTTAGAAAAAATTCTGGCCTGCATGGGACTTTGAAATATTTCAGGCAGGTGTCAGACTTAGAAAATATTCTGGCCAGCATGGGACTTTGAAAATTTTCGGCCAGGCGTCAGACTTTGAAAAAATTCTGGCTAGCATGGGACTTTGAAAAAATTCTGGCCAGCATGGGACTTTGAAAAAATTCTGGCCAGCATGGGACTTTGAAAAAATTCTGGACAGCATGGGACTTTGAAAATTTTCGGCCAGGCGTCAGACTTAGAAAAAATTCTGGCCTGCATGGGACTTTGAAAAAATTCTGGACAGCATGGGACTTTGTAAATTTTCAGCCAGGCATCAGACTTAGAAAAAATTCTGGCCAGGCGTCAGACTTAGAAAAAATTCTGGCCAGCATGGGACTTTGAAAATTTTCAGCCAGGCATCAGACTTAAAAAAATTCTGGCCAGCATGGGACTTTGAAATATTTCAGGTAGGCGTCAGACTTTGAAAATTTCCGGCCAGGCGTCAGACTTAGAAAAAATTCTGGCCAGCATGGGACTTTGAAAATTTTCAGCCAGGCGTCGGACTTTGAAAAATTTCTGGCCAGCATGGGACTTTGAAAATTTTCGGCCAGGCGTCAGACTTAGAAAAAATTCTGGCCAGCATGGGACTTTGAAAATTTTCGGCCAGGCGTCAGACTTAGAAAAAATTCTGGCCAGCATGGGACTTTGAAAATTTTCAGCCAGGCATCAGACTTTGAAAAAATTCTGGCCAGCATGGGACTTTGAAAAAATTCTGGCCAGCATGGGACTTAGAAAAAATTCTGGCCAGCATGGGACTTTGAAAAATTTCTGGCCAGCATGGGACTTTGAAAATTTTCGGCCAGGCGTCAGACTTAGAAAAAATTCTGGCCAGCATGGGACTTTGAAAATTTTCGGCCAGGCGTCAGACTTAGAAAAAATTCTGGCCAGCATGGGACTTTGAAAAAATTCTGGCCAGCATGGGACTTTGAAAAAATTCTGGCCAGCATGGGACTTAGAAAAAATTCTGGCCTGCATGGGACTTTTAAATATTTCAGGCAGGCATCAGACTTAGAAAAAATTCTGGACAGCATGGGACTTTGAAAATCTTCAGCCAGGCGTCAGACTTAGAAAAAATTCTGGCCAGCATGGGACTTTGAAAATTTTCGGCCAGGCGTCAGACTTAGAAAAAATTCTGGCCAGCATGGGACTTAGAAAAAATTCTGGCCAGCATGGGACTTGGAAATATTTCAGGCAGGCGTCAGACTTTGAAAAAATTCTGGCCAGCATGGGACTTAGAAAAAATTCTGGACAGCATGGGACTTTGAAAATTTTCAGCCAGGCGTCGGACTTTGAAAAATTTCTGGCCAGCATGGGACTTTGAAAATTTTCGGCCAGGCGTCAGACTTAGAAAAAATTCTGGCCAGCATGGGACTTTGAAAATTTTCAGCCAGGCATCAGACTTAAAAAAATTCTGGCCAGCATGGGACTTTGAAATATTTCAGGTAGGCGTCAGACTTTGAAAATTTCCGGCCAGGCGTCAGACTTAGAAAAAATTCTGGCCAGCATGGGACTTTGAAAATTTTCAGCCAGGCGTCGGACTTTGAAAAATTTCTGGCCAGCATGGGACTTTGAAAATTTTCGGCCAGGCGTCAGACTTAGAAAAAATTCTGGCCAGCATGGGACTTTGAAAATTTTCGGCCAGGCGTCAGACTTAGAAAAAATTCTGGCCAGCATGGGACTTTGAAAATTTTCAGCCAGGCATCAGACTTTGAAAAAATTCTGGCCAGCATGGGACTTAGAAAAAATTCTGGACAGCATGGGACTTTGAAAATTTTCAGCCAGGCGTCGGACTTTGAAAAATTTCTGGCCAGCATGGGACTTTGAAAATTTTCGGCCAGGCGTCAGACTTAGAAAAAATTCTGGCCAGCATGGGACTTTGAAAATTTTCAGCCAGGCATCAGACTTAAAAAAATTCTGGCCAGCATGGGACTTTGAAATATTTCAGGTAGGCGTCAGACTTTGAAAATTTCCGGCCAGGCGTCAGACTTTGAAAAAATTCTGGCCAGCATGGGACTTTGAAAATTTTCGGCCAGGCGTCAGACTTTGAAAAAATTCTGGCCAGCATGGGACTTAGAAAAAATTCTGGATAGCATGGGACTTTGAACATTTTCAGCCAGGGGTCGGACTTAGAAAAAATTCTGGCCAGCATGGGACTTTGAAATATTTCAGGTAGGCGTCAGACTTAGAAAAAATTCTGGCCAGCATGGGACTTTGAAAATTTTCAGCCAGGCGTCAGACTTTGAAAAAAATTCTGGCCAGCATGGGACTTTGAAAAAATTCTGGCCAGCATGGAACTTTGAAAATTTTCGGCCAGGCGTCAGACTTTGAAAAAATTCTGGCTAGCATGGGACTTTGAAAATTTTCGGCCAGGCATCAGACTTAGAAAATAATTCTGGCCAGCATGGGACTTTGAAAATTTTCAGCCAGGCATCAGACTTTGAAAAAATTCTGGCCAGCATGGGACTTTGAAATATTTCAGGTAGGCGTCAGACTGAAAATTTTCGGCCAGGCGTCAGACTTTGAAAAATTTCTGGCCAGCATGGGACTTTGAAAAAATTCTGGCTAGCATGGGACTTTGAAAATTTTCGGCCAGGCATCAGACTTAGAAAATAATTCTGGCCAGCATGGGACTTTGAAAATTTTCAGGTAGGCGTCAGACTTTGAAAAAATTCTGGCCAGCATGGGACTTTGAAAATTTTCGGCCAAGCGTCAGACTTAGAAAAAATTCTGGCCAGCATGGGACTTAGAAAAAATTCTGGCTAGCATGGGACTTTGAAAATTTTCAGCCAGGGGTCGGACTTAGAAAAAAATTCTAGCCAGCATGGGACTTTGAAAATTTTCGGCCAGGCATCACACTTAGAAAAAATTCTGGCCAGCATGGGACTTTGAAATATTTCAGCCAGGGGTCGGACTTAGAAAAAAATTCTAGCCAGCATGGGACTTAGAAAAAATTCTGGCCAGCATGGGACTTTGAAATATTTCAGGTAGGCGTCAGACTTTGAAAATTTTCGGCCAGGCGTCAGACTTTGAAAAAATTCTGGCCAGCATGGGACTTTGAAAATTTTCAGCCAGGCATCAGACTTTGAAAAAATTCTGGCCAGCATGGGACTTTGAAAATTTTCGGCCAGGCGTCAGACTTAGAAAAAATTCTGGCCAGCATGGGACTTTGAAAATTTTCGGCCAGGCGTCAGACTTTGAAAAAATTCTGGCCAGCATGGGACTTAGAAAAAATTCTGGATATCATGGGACTTTGAAATATTTCAGGTAGGCGTCAGACTTAGAAAAAATTCTGGCCAGCAAGGGACTTTGAAAATTTTTGGCCAGGCGTCAGACTTTGAAAAAATTCTGGCCAGCATGGGACTTAGAAAAAATTCTGGATAGCATGGGACTTTGAACATTTTCAGCCAGGGGTCGGACTTAGAAAAAATTCTGGCCAGCATGGGACTTTGAAATATTTCAGGTAGGCGTCAGACTTAGAAAAAATTCTGGCCAGCAAGGGACTTTGAAAATTTTCGGCCAGGCGTCAGACTTAGAAAAAATTCTGGCCAGCATGGGACTTTGAAAATTTTCGGCCAGGCGTCAGACTTTGAAAAATTTCTGGCCAGCATGGGACTTTGAAAAAATTCTGGCCAGCATGGAACTTTGAAAATTTTCGGCCAGGCGTCAGACTTTGAAAAAATTCTGGCTAGCATGGGACTTTGAAATATTTCAGGTAGGCGTCAGACTTAGAAAAAATTCTGGCCAGGCATCAGACTTTGAAAAAATTCTGGCCAGCATGGGACTTTGAAAATTTTCGGCCAAGCGTCAGACTTAGAAAAAATTCTGGCCAGCATGGGACTTAGAAAAAATTCTGGCTAGCATGGGACTTTGAAAATTTTCAGCCAGGGGTCGGACTTAGAAAAAATTCTGGCCAGTATGGGACTTTGAAAATTTTCGGCCAGGCATCAGACTTAGAAAAAATTCTGGCCAGCATGGGACTTTGAAATATTTCAGGCAGGTGTTAGACTTTGAAAATTTTCGGCCAGGCGTCAGACTTCTGGTCAGCATGGGACTTTGAAAATTTTCAGCCAGGCATCAGACTTTGAAAAAATTCTGGCCAGCATGGGACTTTGAAAATTTTCGGCCAGGCGTCAGACTTAGAAAAAATTCTGGCCAGCATGGGACTTTGAAAATTTTCGGCCAGGCGTCAGACTTTGAAAAAATTCTGGCCAGCATGGGACTTAGAAAAAATTCTGGATAGCATGGGACTTTGAACATTTTCAGCCAGGGGTCGGACTTAGAAAATATTCTGGCCAGCATGGGACTTTGAAATATTTCAGGCAGGCGTCAGACTTTGAAAAAATTCTGGCCAGCATGGGACTTAGAAAAAATTCTGGACAGCATGGGACTTTGAAAATTTTCAGCCAGGCGTCGGACTTTGAAAAATTTCTGGCCAGCATGGGACTTTGAAAATTTTCGGCCAGGCGTCAGACTTAAAAAAATTCTGGCCAGCATGGGACTTTGAAATATTTCAGGTAGGCGTCAGACTTTGAAAATTTCCGGCCAGGCGTCAGACTTAGAAAAAATTCTGGCCAGCATGGGACATTGAAAATTTTCGGCCAGGCGTCAGACTTAGAAAAAATTCTGGCCAGCATGGGACTTTGAAAATTTTCGGCCAGGCGTCAGACTTAGAAAAAATTCTGGCCAGCATGGGACTTTGAAAATTTTCAGCCAGGCATCAGACTTTGAAAAAATTCTGGCCAGCATGGGACTTTGAAATATTTCAGGTAGGCGTCAGACTTAGAAAAAATTCTGGCCAGCATGGGACTTTGAAAATTTTCGGCCAGGTGTCAGACTTAGAAAAAATTCTGGCCTGCATGGGACTTTGAAATATTTCAGGCAGGTGTCAGACTTAGAAAATATTCTGGCCAGCATGGGACTTTGAAAATTTTCGGCCAGGCGTCAGACTTTGAAAAAATTCTGGCTAGCATGGGACTTTGAAAAAATTCTGGCCAGCATGGGACTTTGAAAAAATTCTGGCCAGCATGGGACTTTGAAAAAATTCTGGACAGCATGGGACTTTGAAAATTTTCGGCCAGGCGTCAGACTTAGAAAAAATTCTGGCCTGCATGGGACTTTGAAAAAATTCTGGACAGCATGGGACTTTGTAAATTTTCAGCCAGGCATCAGACTTAGAAAAAATTCTGGCCAGGCGTCAGACTTAGAAAAAATTCTGGCCAGCATGGGACTTTGAAAATTTTCAGCCAGGCATCAGACTTAAAAAAATTCTGGCCAGCATGGGACTTTGAAATATTTCAGGTAGGCGTCAGACTTTGAAAATTTCCGGCCAGGCGTCAGACTTAGAAAAAATTCTGGCCAGCATGGGACTTTGAAAATTTTCAGCCAGGCGTCGGACTTTGAAAAATTTCTGGCCAGCATGGGACTTTGAAAATTTTCGGCCAGGCGTCAGACTTAGAAAAAATTCTGGCCAGCATGGGACTTTGAAAATTTTCGGCCAGGCGTCAGACTTAGAAAAAATTCTGGCCAGCATGGGACTTTGAAAATTTTCAGCCAGGCATCAGACTTTGAAAAAATTCTGGCCAGCATGGGACTTTGAAAAAATTCTGGCCAGCATGGGACTTAGAAAAAATTCTGGCCAGCATGGGACTTTGAAAAATTTCTGGCCAGCATGGGACTTTGAAAATTTTCGGCCAGGCGTCAGACTTAGAAAAAATTCTGGCCAGCATGGGACTTTGAAAATTTTCGGCCAGGCGTCAGACTTAGAAAAAATTCTGGCCAGCATGGGACTTTGAAAAAATTCTGGCCAGCATGGGACTTTGAAAAAATTCTGGCCAGCATGGGACTTAGAAAAAATTCTGGCCTGCATGGGACTTTTAAATATTTCAGGCAGGCATCAGACTTAGAAAAAATTCTGGACAGCATGGGACTTTGAAAATCTTCAGCCAGGCGCCAGACTTAGAAAAAATTCTGGCCAGCATGGGACTTTGAAAATTTTCGGCCAGGCGTCAGACTTAGAAAAAATTCTGGCCAGCATGGGACTTAGAAAAAATTCTGGCCAGCATGGGACTTGGAAATATTTCAGGCAGGCGTCAGACTTTGAAAAAATTCTGGCCAGCATGGGACTTAGAAAAAATTCTGGACAGCATGGGACTTTGAAAATTTTCAGCCAGGCGTCGGACTTTGAAAAATTTCTGGCCAGCATGGGACTTTGAAAATTTTCGGCCAGGCGTCAGACTTAGAAAAAATTCTGGCCAGCATGGGACTTTGAAAATTTTCAGCCAGGCATCAGACTTAAAAAAATTCTGGCCAGCATGGGACTTTGAAATATTTCAGGTAGGCGTCAGACTTTGAAAATTTCCGGCCAGGCGTCAGACTTAGAAAAAATTCTGGCCAGCATGGGACTTTGAAAATTTTCAGCCAGGCGTCGGACTTTGAAAAATTTCTGGCCAGCATGGGACTTTGAAAATTTTCGGCCAGGCGTCAGACTTAGAAAAAATTCTGGCCAGCATGGGACTTTGAAAATTTTCGGCCAGGCGTCAGACTTAGAAAAAATTCTGGCCAGCATGGGACTTTGAAAATTTTCAGCCAGGCATCAGACTTTGAAAAAATTCTGGCCAGCATGGGACTTTGAAAAAATTCTGGCCAGCATGGGACTTAGAAAAAATTCTGGCCAGCATGGGACTTTGAAAAATTTCTGGCCAGCATGGGACTTTGAAAATTTTCAGCCAGGCGCCAGACTTAGAAAAAATTCTGGCCAGCATGGGACTTTGAAAATTTTCGGCCAGGCGTCAGACTTAGAAAAAATTCTGGCCAGCATGGGACTTAGAAAAAATTCTGGCCAGCATGGGACTTGGAAATATTTCAGGCAGGCGTCAGACTTTGAAAAAATTCTGGCCAGCATGGGACTTAGAAAAAATTCTGGACAGCATGGGACTTTGAAAATTTTCGGCCAGGCGTCAGACTTAGAAAAAATTCTGGCCAGCATGGGACTTTGAAAATTTTCAGCCAGGCATCAGACTTAAAAAAATTCTGGCCAGCATGGGACTTTGAAATATTTCAGGTAGGCGTCAGACTTTGAAAATTTCCGGCCAGGCGTCAGACTTAGAAAAAATTCTGGCCAGCATGGGACTTTGAAAATTTTCGGCCAGGCGTCAGACTTAGAAAAAATTCTGGCCAGCATGGGACTTTGAAAATTTTCGGCCAGGCGTCAGACTTAGAAAAAATTCTGGCCAGCATGGGACTTTGAAAATTTTCAGCCAGGCATCAGACTTTGAAAAAATTCTGGCCAGCATGGGACTTTGAAATATTTCAGGTAGGCGTCAGACTTAGAAAAAATTCTGGCCAGCATGGGACTTTGAAAATTTTCGGCCAGGCGTCAGACTTTTAAAAAATTCTGGCCAGCATGGGACTTTGAAATATTTCAGGCAGGTGTCAGACTTAGAAAAAATTCTGGCCAGCATGGGACTTTGAAATATTTCAGCCAGGCATCAGACTTAGAAATAATTCTGGCCAGCATGGGACTTTGAAATATTTCAGGTAGGCGTCAGACTTTGAAAATTTTCGGCCAGGCGTCAGACTTAGAAAAAATTCTGGCCAGCATGGGACTTTGAAAATTTTCAGCCAGGCGTCGGACTTAGAAAAAATTCTGGCCAGCATGGGACTTTGAAAATTTTCGGCCAGGCATCAGACTTAGAAAATAATTCTGGCCAGCATGGGACTTTGAAAATTTTCAGCCAGGCATCAGACTTTAAATATTTTCGGCCAGGCGTCAGACTTTGAAAAAATTCTGGCTAGCATGGGACTTTGAAAATTTTCGGCCAGGCATCAGACTTAGAAAAAATTCTGGCCAGCATGGGACTTTGAAATATTTCAGCTAGGCGTCGGACTTTGAAAAAATTCTGGCTAGCATGGGACTTTGAAATATTTCAGGTAGGTGTCAGACTTTGAAAATTTTCGGGCAGGCGTTGGACTTTGAAAATTTCCGGGAAGGTGTGGGACTTTGAAAATTTTCGGACAGGCGTTGGACTTTGAAAATTTTCGGGCCTGGTGACCCAGGCTATTGAAATGAATGGTGTGGGACTTTGAAATATTTCGGGCAGGCGTCAGACTTTGAAAAAATCTGACAACCAGGCCAGAGAGCAGGCCGTCTGCCCAAGGAGGCCGCCCCAACCCTCCTCTTTGTCGGACATAAGTCTGGTGAGCCTCCCTTGTTCGGCCCTGGAGGTGCCTCGTCTGAAATTGCTCCCTTCTGAAATCGTGACAACTCCATTTTGCGGTTTGGGTGGAAAGGTCCCCAGATAGGGAACCGGGTGCCCTATCTGCAGCGCCCCCCGATGGTGGCCGGCGGTACTGCAACCCTTTTAACCCAGGCTATTGAAAAGATTGGTGTGGGACTTTGAAAATTGTCTGACAGGGGTGGGACTTTGAAAATTTTCGGAGAGGCGCCAGACTTTGAAAACGTTTGTGCCTGTGTCAGACTTTGAAAATTTTCAGACAAGTGTGGGACTTTGAAAATTTTCAGCTAGGCGTCGGACTTAGAAAAAATTCTGGCCAGCATGAGACTTTGAAAATTTTCGGCCAGGCATCAGACTTAGAAAAAATCTGACAACCAGGCCAGAGAGCAGGCCGTCTGCCCAAGGAGGCCGCCCCAACCCTCCTCTTTGTCGGACATAAGTCTGGTGAGCCTCCCTTGTTCGGCCCTGGAGGTGCCTCGTCTGAAATTGCTCCCTTCTGAAATCGTGACAACTCCATTTTGCGGTTTGGGTGGAAAGGTCCCCAGATAGGGAACCGGGTGCCCTATCTGCAGCGCCCCCCGATGGTGGCCGGCGGTACTGCAACCCTTTTAACCCAGGCTATTGAAAAGATTGGTGTGGGACTTTGAAAATTGTCAGACAGGGGTGGGACTTTGAAAATTTTCGGAGAGTCGCCAGACTTTGAAAACGTTTGTGCCCGTGTCAGACTTTGAAAATTTTCAGTCACGTGTGGGACTTTGAAAATTTTCAGCCAGGCGTCAGACTTAGAAAAAATTCTGGCCAGCATGGGACTTAGAAAAAATTCTGGCCAGCATGGGACTTTGAAAAAATTCTGGCTAGCATGGGACTTTGAAAATTTTCAGCTAGGCGTCGGACTTAGAAAAAATTCTGGCTAGCATGGGACTTTGAAAATTTTCGGCCAGGCATCAGACTTAGAAAAAATTCTGGCCAGCATGGGACTTTGAAATATTTCAGGTAGGCGTCGGACTTAGAAAAAATTCTGGCCAGCATGGGACTTTGAAATATTTCAGGTAGGCGTCGGACTTAGAAAAAATTCTGGCCAGCATGGGACTTTGAAAAAATTCTGGCTAGCATGGGACTTTGAAAATTTTCAGCTAGGCGTCGGACTAAGAAAAAATTCTGGCCAGCATGAGACTTTGAAAATTTTCGGCCAGGCGTCAGACTTTGAAAAAATTCTGACTAGCATGGGACTTTGAAAATTTTCGGCCAGGCATCAGACTTAGAAAAAATTCTGGCCAGCATGGGACTTTGAAATATTTCAGGTAGGCGTCGGACTTAGAAAAAATTCTGGCCAGCATGGGACTTGGAAATATTTCAGGTAGGCGTCGGACTTAGAAAAAATTCTGGTCAGCATGGAACTTTGAAAATTTTCGGCCAGGCGTCAGACTTTGAAAAAATTCTGGCTAGCATGGGACTTTGAAAATTTTCCACCAGGCATCAGACTTAGAAAATAATTCTGGCCAGCATGGGACTTTGAAAATTTTCAGCCAGGCATCAGACTTAAAAAAATTCTGGCCAGCATGGGACTTTGAAATATTTCAGGTAGGCGTCAGACTTTGAAAATTTTCGGCCAGGCGTCAGACTTCTGGCCAGCATGGGACTTAGAAAAAATTCTGGCTAGCATGGGACTTTGAAAATTTTCAGCCAGGGGTCAGACTTAGAAAAAATTCTGGCCAGCATGGGACTTTGAAAAAATTCTGGCTAGCATGGGACTTTGAAATATTTCAGGTAGGCGTCAGACTTAGAAAAAATTCTGGCCAGCATGGGACTTTGAAATATTTCAGGTAGGCGTCAGACTTTGAAAAAATTCTGGCCAGCATGGGACTTTGAAAAAATTCTGGCCAGCATGGGACTTAGAAAAAATTCTGGCTAGCATGGGACTTTGAAAATTTTCAGCCAGGGGTCAGACTTAGAAAAAATTCTGGCCAGCATGGGACTTTGAAAAAATTCTGGCTAGCATGGGACTTTGAAATATTTCAGGTAGGCGTCAGACTTAGAAAAAATTCTGGCCAGCATGGGACTTTGAAATATTTCAGGTAGGCGTCAGACTGAAAATTTTCGGCCAGGCGTCAGACTTTGAAAAATTTCTGGCCAGCATGGGACTTTGAAAAAATTCTGGCTAGCATGGGACTTTGAAAATTTTCGGCCAGGCATCAGACTTAGAAAATAATTCTGGCCAGCATGGGACTTTGAAAATTTTCAGGTAGGCGTCAGACTTTGAAAAAATTCTGGCCAGCATGGGACTTTGAAAAAATTCTGGCCAGCATGGGACTTTGAAAATTTTCGGCCAAGCGTCAGACTTTGAAAAATTTCTGGCCAGCATGGGACTTTGAAAAAATTCTGGCTAGCATGGGACTTTGAAAATTTTCAGCTAGGCGTCGGACTTAGAAAAAATTCTGGCCAGCATGAGACTTTGAAAATTTTCGGCCAGGCATCAGACTTAGAAAAAATTCTGGCCAGCATGGGACTTGGAAATATTTCAGGTAGGCGTCGGACTTAGAAAAAATTCTGGCCAGCATGGGACTTTGAAATATTTCAGGTAGGCGTCGGACTTAGAAAAAATTCTGGCCAGCATGGGACTTGGAAATATTTCAGGTAGGCGTCGGACTTAGAAAAAATTCTGGTCAGCATGGAACTTTGAAAATTTTCGGCCAGGCGTCAGACTTTGAAAAAATTCTGGCCAGCATGGGACTTAGAAAAAATTCTGGCCAGCATGGGACTTTGAAAAAATTCTGGCTAGCATGGGACTTTGAAAATTTTCAGCTAGGCGTCGGACTTAGAAAAAATTCTGGCCAGCATGAGACTTTGAAAATTTTCGGCCAGGCGTCAGACTTTGAAAAAATTCTGACTAGCATGGGACTTTGAAAATTTTCGGCCAGGCATCAGACTTAGAAAAAATTCTGGCCAGCATGGGACTTTGAAATATTTCAGGTAGCCGTCGGACTTAGAAAAAATTCTGGCCAGCATGGGACTTGGAAATATTTCAGGTAGGCGTCGGACTTAGAAAAAATTCTGGTCAGCATGGAACTTTGAAAATTTTCGGCCAGGCGTCAGACTTTGAAAAAATTCTGGCTAGCATGGGACTTTGAAAATTTTCCGCCAGGCATCAGACTTAGAAAAAATTCTGGCCAGCATGGGACTTTGAAAAAATTCTGGCTAGCATGGGACTTTGAAAATTTTCAGCTAGGCGTCGGACTTAGAAAAAATTCTGGCCAGCATGAGACTTTGAAAATTTTCGGCCAGGCGTCAGACTTTGAAAAAATTCTGACTAGCATGGGACTTTGAAAATTTTCGGCCAGGCATCAGACTTAGAAAAAATTCTGGCCAGCATGGGACTTTGAAATATTTCAGGTAGCCGTCGGACTTAGAAAAAATTCTGGCCAGCATGGGACTTGGAAATATTTCAGGTAGGCGTCGGACTTAGAAAAAATTCTGGTCAGCATGGAACTTTGAAAATTTTCGGCCAGGCATCAGACTTAAAAAAATTCTGGCCAGCATGGGACTTTGAAAATTTTCAGCCAGGGGTCGGACTTAGAAAAAATTCTGGCCAGCATGGGACTTTGAAATATTTCAGGTAGGCGTCAGACTTTGAAAATTTTCGGCCAGGCGTCAGACTTCTGGCCAGCATGGGACTTAGAAAAAATTCTGGCTAGCATGGGACTTTGAAAATTTTCAGCCAGGGGTCAGACTTAGAAAAAATTCTGGCCAGCATGGGACTTTGAAAAAATTCTGGCTAGCATGGGACTTTGAAATATTTCAGGTAGGCGTCAGACTTAGAAAAAATTCTGGCCAGCATGGGACTTTGAAATATTTCAGGTAGGCGTCAGACTTAGAAAAAATTCTGGCCAGGCATCAGACTTTGAAAAAATTCTGGCCAGCATGGGACTTTGAAAATTTTCGGCCAAGCGTCAGACTTAGAAAAAATTCTGGCCAGCATGGGACTTAGAAAAAATTCTGGCTAGCATGGGACTTTGAAAATTTTCAGCCAGGGGTCGGACTTAGAAAAAATTCTGGCCAGTATGGGACTTTGAAAATTTTCGGCCAGGCATCAGACTTAGAAAAAATTCTGGCCAGCATGGGACTTTGAAATATTTCAGGCAGGTGTTAGACTTTGAAAATTTTCGGCCAGGCGTCAGACTTCTGGCCAGCATGGGACTTTGAAAATTTTCAGCCAGGCATCAGACTTTGAAAAAATTCTGGCCAGCATGGGACTTTGAAAATTTTCGGCCAGGCGTCAGACTTAGAAAAAATTCTGGCCAGCATGGGACTTTGAAAATTTTCGGCCAGGCGTCAGACTTTGAAAAAATTCTGGCCAGCATGGGACTTAGAAAAAATTCTGGATAGCATGGGACTTTGAACATTTTCAGCCAGGGGTCGGACTTAGAAAAAATTCTGGCCAGCATGGGACTTTGAAATATTTCAGGTAGGCGTCAGACTTAGAAAAAATTCTGGCCAGCATGGGACTTTGAAAATTTTCAGCCAGGCGTCAGACTTTGAAAAAAATTCTGGCCAGCATGGGACTTTGAAAAAATTCTGGCCAGCATGGAACTTTGAAAATTTTCGGCCAGGCGTCAGACTTTGAAAAAATTCTGGCTAGCATGGGACTTTGAAAATTTTCGGCCAGGCATCAGACTTAGAAAATAATTCTGGCCAGCATGGGACTTTGAAAATTTTCAGCCAGGCATCAGACTTTGAAAAAATTCTGGCCAGCATGGGACTTTGAAATATTTCAGGTAGGCGTCAGACTGAAAATTTTCGGCCAGGCGTCAGACTTTGAAAAATTTCTGGCCAGCATGGGACTTTGAAAAAATTCTGGCTAGCATGGGACTTTGAAAATTTTCGGCCAGGCATCAGACTTAGAAAATAATTCTGGCCAGCATGGGACTTTGAAAATTTTCAGGTAGGCGTCAGACTTTGAAAAAATTCTGGCCAGCATGGGACTTTGAAAATTTTCGGCCAAGCGTCAGACTTAGAAAAAATTCTGGCCAGCATGGGACTTAGAAAAAATTCTGGCTAGCATGGGACTTTGAAAATTTTCAGCCAGGGGTCGGACTTAGAAAAAAATTCTAGCCAGCATGGGACTTTGAAAATTTTCGGCCAGGCATCACACTTAGAAAAAATTCTGGCCAGCATGGGACTTTGAAATATTTCAGCCAGGGGTCGGACTTAGAAAAAAATTCTAGCCAGCATGGGACTTAGAAAAAATTCTGGCCAGCATGGGACTTTGAAATATTTCAGGTAGGCGTCAGACTTTGAAAATTTTCGGCCAGGCGTCAGACTTTGAAAAAATTCTGGCCAGCATGGGACTTTGAAAATTTTCAGCCAGGCATCAGACTTTGAAAAAATTCTGGCCAGCATGGGACTTTGAAAATTTTCGGCCAGGCGTCAGACTTAGAAAAAATTCTGGCCAGCATGGGACTTTGAAAATTTTCGGCCAGGCGTCAGACTTTGAAAAAATTCTGGCCAGCATGGGACTTAGAAAAAATTCTGGATATCATGGGACTTTGAAATATTTCAGGTAGGCGTCAGACTTAGAAAAAATTCTGGCCAGCAAGGGACTTTGAAAATTTTCGGCCAGGCGTCAGACTTTGAAAAAATTCTGGCCAGCATGGGACTTAGAAAAAATTCTGGATAGCATGGGACTTTGAACATTTTCAGCCAGGGGTCGGACTTAGAAAAAATTCTGGCCAGCATGGGACTTTGAAATATTTCAGGTAGGCGTCAGACTTAGAAAAAATTCTGGCCAGCAAGGGACTTTGAAAATTTTCGGCCAGGCGTCAGACTTAGAAAAAATTCTGGCCAGCATGGGACTTTGAAAATTTTCGGCCAGGCGTCAGACTTTGAAAAATTTCTGGCCAGCATGGGACTTTGAAAAAATTCTGGCCAGCATGGAACTTTGAAAATTTTCGGCCAGGCGTCAGACTTTGAAAAAATTCTGGCTAGCATGGGACTTTGAAATATTTCAGGTAGGCGTCAGACTTAGAAAAAATTCTGGCCAGGCATCAGACTTTGAAAAAATTCTGGCCAGCATGGGACTTTGAAAATTTTCGGCCAAGCGTCAGACTTAGAAAAAATTCTGGCCAGCATGGGACTTAGAAAAAATTCTGGCTAGCATGGGACTTTGAAAATTTTCAGCCAGGGGTCGGACTTAGAAAAAATTCTGGCCAGTATGGGACTTTGAAAATTTTCGGCCAGGCATCAGACTTAGAAAAAATTCTGGCCAGCATGGGACTTTGAAATATTTCAGGCAGGTGTTAGACTTTGAAAATTTTCGGCCAGGCGTCAGACTTCTGGCCAGCATGGGACTTTGAAAATTTTCAGCCAGGCATCAGACTTTGAAAAAATTCTGGCCAGCATGGGACTTTGAAAATTTTCGGCCAGGCGTCAGACTTAGAAAAAATTCTGGCCAGCATGGGACTTTGAAAATTTTCGGCCAGGCGTCAGACTTTGAAAAAATTCTGGCCAGCATGGGACTTAGAAAAAATTCTGGATAGCATGGGACTTTGAACATTTTCAGCCAGGGGTCGGACTTAGAAAATATTCTGGCCAGCATGGGACTTTGAAATATTTCAGGTAGGCGTCAGACTTAGAAAAAATTCTGGCCAGCATGGGACTTTGAAAATTTTCAGCCAGGCGTCAGACTTTGAAAAAAATTCTGGCCAGCATGGGACTTTGAAAAAATTCTGGCCAGCATGGAACTTTGAAAATTTTCGGCCAGGCGTCAGACTTTGAAAAAATTCTGGCTAGCATGGGACTTTGAAAATTTTCGGCCAGGCATCAGACTTAGAAAATAATTCTGGCCAGCATGGGACTTTGAAAATTTTCAGCCAGGCATCAGACTTTGAAAAAATTCTGGCCAGCATGGGACTTTGAAATATTTCAGGTAGGCGTCAGACTGAAAATTTTCGGCCAGGCGTCAGACTTTGAAAAATTTCTGGCCAGCATGGGACTTTGAAAAAATTCTGGCTAGCATGGGACTTTGAAAATTTTCGGCCAGGCATCAGACTTAGAAAATAATTCTGGCCAGCATGGGACTTTGAAAATTTTCAGGTAGGCGTCAGACTTTGAAAAAATTCTGGCCAGCATGGGACTTTGAAAATTTTCGGCCAAGCGTCAGACTTAGAAAAAATTCTGGCCAGCATGGGACTTAGAAAAAATTCTGGCTAGCATGGGACTTTGAAAATTTTCAGCCAGGGGTCGGACTTAGAAAAAAATTCTAGCCAGCATGGGACTTTGAAAATTTTCGGCCAGGCATCACACTTAGAAAAAATTCTGGCCAGCATGGGACTTTGAAATATTTCAGCCAGGGGTCGGACTTAGAAAAAAATTCTAGCCAGCATGGGACTTAGAAAAAATTCTGGCCAGCATGGGACTTTGAAATATTTCAGGTAGGCGTCAGACTTTGAAAATTTTCGGCCAGGCGTCAGACTTTGAAAAAATTCTGGCCAGCATGGGACTTTGAAAATTTTCAGCCAGGCATCAGACTTTGAAAAAATTCTGGCCAGCATGGGACTTTGAAAATTTTCGGCCAGGCGTCAGACTTAGAAAAAATTCTGGCCAGCATGGGACTTTGAAAATTTTCGGCCAGGCGTCAGACTTTGAAAAAATTCTGGCCAGCATGGGACTTAGAAAAAATTCTGGATATCATGGGACTTTGAAATATTTCAGGTAGGCGTCAGACTTAGAAAAAATTCTGGCCAGCAAGGGACTTTGAAAATTTTCGGCCAGGCGTCAGACTTTGAAAAAATTCTGGCCAGCATGGGACTTAGAAAAAATTCTGGATAGCATGGGACTTTGAACATTTTCAGCCAGGGGTCGGACTTAGAAAAAATTCTGGCCAGCATGGGACTTTGAAATATTTCAGGTAGGCGTCAGACTTAGAAAAAATTCTGGCCAGCAAGGGACTTTGAAAATTTTCGGCCAGGCGTCAGACTTAGAAAAAATTCTGGCCAGCATGGGACTTTGAAAATTTTCGGCCAGGCGTCAGACTTTGAAAAATTTCTGGCCAGCATGGGACTTTGAAAAAATTCTGGCCAGCATGGAACTTTGAAAATTTTCGGCCAGGCGTCAGACTTTGAAAAAATTCTGGCTAGCATGGGACTTTGAAAATTTTCGGCCAGGCATCAGACTTAGAAAATAATTCTGGCCAGCATGGGACTTTGAAAATTTTCGGCCAGGCGTCAGACTTAGAAAAAATTCTGGCCAGCATGGGACTTTGAAAATTTTCAGCCAGGCGTCGGACTTAGAAAAAATTCTGGCCAGCATGGGACTTTGAAATATTTCAGGGAGGTGTCAGACTTTGAAAATTTTCGGCCAGGCGTCGGACTTAGAAAAATTTCTGGCCAGCATGGGACTTTGAAAAAATTCTGGCCAGCATGGAACTTTGAAAATTTTCGGCCAGGCGTCAGACTTTGAAAAAATTCTGGCTAGCATGGGACTTTGAAAATTTTCGGCCAGGCATCAGACTTAGAAAATAATTCTGGCCAGCATGGGACTTTGAAAATTTTCGGCCAGGCGTCAGACTTAGAAAAAATTCTGGCCAGCATGGGACTTTGAAAATTTTCAGCCAGGCGTCGGACTTTGAAAAAATTCTGGCCAGCATGGGACTTTGAAAATTTTCAGGTAGGCGTCAGACTTTGAAAAAATTCTGGCCAGCATGGGACTTTGAAATATTTCAGGTAGGCGTCAGACTGAAAATTTTCGGCCAGGCGTCAGACTTTGAAAAAATTCTGGCCAGCATGGGACTTTGAAAATTTTCGGCCAAGCGTCAGACTTAGAAAAAATTCTGGCCAGCATGGGACTTAGAAAAAATTCTGGCTAGCATGGGACTTTGAACATTTTCGGCCAGGCGTCAGACTTTGAAAAAATTCTGGCCAGCATGGGACTTAGAAAAAATTCTGGATATCATGGGACTTTGAAAATTTTCGGCCAGGCGTCAGACTTAGAAAAAATTCTGGCCAGCATGGGACTTTGAAAATTTTCGGCCAGGGGTCGGACTTTGAAAAAATTCTGGCTAGCATGGGACTTTGAAATATTTCAGGTAGGCGTCAGACTTAGAAAAAATTCTGGCCAGGCATCAGACTTTGAAAAAATTCTGGCCAGCATGGGACTTTGAAAATTTTCGGCCAAGCGTCAGACTTAGAAAAAATTCTGGCCAGCATGGGACTTAGAAAAAATTCTGGCTAGCATGGGACTTTGAACATTTTCAGCCAGGGGTCGGACTTAGAAAAAATTCTGGCCAGCAAGGGACTTTGAAAATTTTCAGCCAGGCGTCGGACTTAGAAAAAATTCTGTCCAGCATGGGACTTTGAAAATTTTCGGCCAGGCGTCAGACTTTGAAAAAAATTCTGGCCAGCATGGGACTTTGAAAATTTTCGGCTAGGCGTCAGACTTTGAAAAATTTCTGGCCAGCATGGGACTTTGAAAAAATTCTGGCCAGCATGGAACTTTGAAAATTTTCGGCCAGGCGTCAGACTTTGAAAAAATTCTGGCTAGCATGGGACTTTGAAAATTTTCGGCCAGGCATCAGACTTAGAAAATAATTCTGGCCAGCATGGGACTTTGAAAATTTTCAGCCAGGCATCAGACTTAGAAAAAATTCTGGCCAGCATGGGACTTTGAAATATTTCAGGTAGGCGTCAGACTTTGAAAAAATTCTGGCCAGCATGGGACTTTGAAATATTTCAGGTAGGCGTCAGACTGAAAATTTTCGGCCAGGCGTCAGACTTTGAAAAATTTCTGGCCAGCATGGGACTTTGAAAAAATTCTGGCTAGCATGGGACTTTGAAAATTTTCGGCCAGGCATCAGACTTAGAAAATAATTCTGGCCAGCATGGGACTTTGAAAATTTTCAGCCAGGCATCAGACTTAGAAAAAATTCTGGCCAGCATGGGACTTTGAAATATTTCAGGTAGGCGTCAGACTTTGAAAAAATTCTGGCCAGCATGGGACTTTGAAAATTTTCGGCCAAGCGTCAGACTTAGAAAAAATTCTGGCCAGCATGGGACTTAGAAAAAATTCTGGCTAGCATGGGACTTTGAAAATTTTCAGCCAGGGGTCGGACTTAGAAAAAAATTCTAGCCAGCATGGGACTTTGAAAATTTTCGGCCAGGCATCAGACTTAGAAAAAATTCTGGCCAGCATGGGACTTTGAAATATTTCAGGTAGGCGTTAGACTTTGAAAATTTTCGGCCAGGCGTCAGACTTTGAAAAAATTCTGGCCAGCATGGGACTTTGAAAATTTTCAGCCAGGCATCAGACTTTGAAAAAATTCTGGCCAGCATGGGACTTTGAAAATTTTCAGCCAGGCATCAGACTTTGAAAAAATTCTGGCCAGCATGGGACTTAGAAAAAATTCTGGATATCATGGGACTTTGAAATATTTCAGGTAGGCGTCAGACTTAGAAAAAATTCTGGCCAGCAAGGGACTTTGAAAATTTTCGGCCAGGCATCAGACTTAGAAAAAATTCTGGCCAGCATGGGACTTTGAAAAAATTCTGGCTAGCATGGGACTTTGAAAATTTTCAGCTAGGCGTCGGACTTAGAAAAAATTCTGGCCAGCATGAGACTTTGAAAATTTTCGGCCAGGCGTCAGACTTTGAAAAAATTCTGACTAGCATGGGACTTTGAAAATTTTCGGCCAGGCATCAGACTTAGAAAAAATTCTGGCCAGCATGGGACTTTGAAATATTTCAGGTAGGTGTCGGACTTAGAAAAAATTCTGGCCAGCATGGAACTTTGAAAATTTTCGGCCAGGCGTCAGACTTTGAAAAAATTCTGGCTAGCATGGGACTTTGAAAATTTTCCGCCAGGCATCAGACTTAGAAAAAATTCTGGCCAGCAAGGGACTTTGAAAATTTTCGGCCAGGCGTCAGACTTTGAAAAAATTCTGGCCAGCATGGGACTTTGAAAATTTTCGGCCAGGCATCAGACTTAGAAAATAATTCTGGCCAGCATGGGACTTTGAAAATTTTCGGCCAGGCGTCAGACTTAGAAAAAATTCTGGCCAGCATGGGACTTTGAAAATTTTCGGCCAGGCGTCGGACTTTGAAAAAATTCTGGCCAGCATGGGACTTTGAAAATTTTCAGCCAGGGGTCGGACTTAGAAAAAATTCTGGCCAGCATGGGACTTTGAAATATTTCAGGTAGGCGTCAGACTTTGAAAATTTTCGGCCAGGCGTCAGACTTCTGGCCAGCATGGGACTTAGAAAAAATTCTGGCTAGCATGGGACTTTGAAAATTTTCAGCCAGGGGTCAGACTTAGAAAAAATTCTGGCCAGCATGGGACTTTGAAAAAATTCTGGCTAGCATGGGACTTTGAAATATTTCAGGTAGGCGTCAGACTTAGAAAAAATTCTGGCCAGGCATCAGACTTTGAAAAAATTCTGGCCAGCATGGGACTTTGAAAATTTTCGGCCAAGCGTCAGACTTAGAAAAAATTCTGGCCAGCATGGGACTTAGAAAAAATTCTGGCTAGCATGGGACTTTGAACATTTTCAGCCAGGGGTCGGACTTAGAAAAAATTCTGGCCAGCAAGGGACTTTGAAAATTTTCAGCCAGGCGTCGGACTTAGAAAAAATTCTGTCCAGCATGGGACTTTGAAAATTTTCGGCCAGGCGTCAGACTTTGAAAAAAATTCTGGCCAGCATGGGACTTTGAAAATTTTCGGCTAGGCGTCAGACTTTGAAAAATTTCTGGCCAGCATGGGACTTTGAAAAAATTCTGGCCAGCATGGAACTTTGAAAATTTTCGGCCAGGCGTCAGACTTTGAAAAAATTCTGGCTAGCATGGGACTTTGAAAATTTTCGGCCAGGCATCAGACTTAGAAAATAATTCTGGCCAGCATGGGACTTTGAAAATTTTCAGCCAGGCATCAGACTTAGAAAAAATTCTGGCCAGCATGGGACTTTGAAATATTTCAGGTAGGCGTCAGACTTTGAAAAAATTCTGGCCAGCATGGGACTTTGAAATATTTCAGGTAGGCGTCAGACTGAAAATTTTCGGCCAGGCGTCAGACTTTGAAAAATTTCTGGCCAGCATGGGACTTTGAAAAAATTCTGGCTAGCATGGGACTTTGAAAATTTTCGGCCAGGCATCAGACTTAGAAAATAATTCTGGCCAGCATGGGACTTTGAAAATTTTCAGCCAGGCATCAGACTTAGAAAAAATTCTGGCCAGCATGGGACTTTGAAATATTTCAGGTAGGCGTCAGACTTTGAAAAAATTCTGGCCAGCATGGGACTTTGAAAATTTTCGGCCAAGCGTCAGACTTAGAAAAAATTCTGGCGAGCATGGGACTTAGAAAAAATTCTGGCTAGCATGGGACTTTGAAAATTTTCAGCCAGGGGTCGGACTTAGAAAAAAATTCTAGCCAGCATGGGACTTTGAAAATTTTCGGCCAGGCATCAGACTTAGAAAAAATTCTGGCCAGCATGGGACTTTGAAATATTTCAGGTAGGCGTTAGACTTTGAAAATTTTCGGCCAGGCGTCAGACTTTGAAAAAATTCTGGCCAGCATGGGACTTTGAAAATTTTCAGCCAGGCATCAGACTTTGAAAAAATTCTGGCCAGCATGGGACTTTGAAAATTTTCAGCCAGGCATCAGACTTTGAAAAAATTCTGGCCAGCATGGGACTTAGAAAAAATTCTGGATATCATGGGACTTTGAAATATTTCAGGTAGGCGTCAGACTTAGAAAAAATTCTGGCCAGCAAGGGACTTTGAAAATTTTCGGCCAGGCGTCAGACTTTGAAAAAATTCTGGCCAGCATGGGACTTTGAAAATTTTCGGCCAGGCATCAGACTTAGAAAAAATTCTGGCCAGCATGGGACTTTGAAAAAATTCTGGCTAGCATGGGACTTTGAAAATTTTCAGCTAGGCGTCGGACTTAGAAAAAATTCTGGCCAGCATGAGACTTTGAAAATTTTCGGCCAGGCGTCAGACTTTGAAAAAATTCTGACTAGCATGGGACTTTGAAAATTTTCGGCCAGGCATCAGACTTAGAAAAAATTCTGGCCAGCATGGGACTTTGAAATATTTCAGGTAGGTGTCGGACTTAGAAAAAATTCTGGCCAGCATGGGACTTGGAAATATTTCAGGTAGGCGTCGGACTTAGAAAAAATTCTGGTCAGCATGGAACTTTGAAAATTTTCGGCCAGGCGTCAGACTTTGAAAAAATTCTGGCTAGCATGGGACTTTGAAAATTTTCCGCCAGGCATCAGACTTAGAAAAAATTCTGGCCAGCAAGGGACTTTGAAAATTTTCGGCCAGGCGTCAGACTTTGAAAAAATTCTGGCCAGCATGGGACTTTGAAAATTTTCGGCCAGGCATCAGACTTAGAAAATAATTCTGGCCAGCATGGGACTTTGAAAATTTTCGGCCAGGCGTCAGACTTAGAAAAAATTCTGGCCAGCATGGGACTTTGAAAATTTTCGGCCAGGCGTCGGACTTTGAAAAAATTCTGGCCAGCATGGGACTTTGAAAATTTTCAGCCAGGGGTCGGACTTAGAAAAAATTCTGGCCAGCATGGGACTTTGAAATATTTCAGGTAGGCGTCAGACTTTAAAAAAATTCTGGCCAGCATGGGACTTTGAAAATTTTCGGCCAAGCGTCAGACTTAGAAAAAATTCTGGCCAGCATGGGACTTAGAAAAAATTCTGGCTAGCATGGGACTTTGAAAATTTTCAGCCAGGGGTCGGACTTAGAAAAAAATTCTAGCCAGCATGGGACTTTGAAAATTTTCGGCCAGGCATCAGACTTAGAAAAAATTCTGGCCAGCATGGGACTTTGAAATATTTCAGGTAGGCGTTAGACTTTGAAAATTTTCAGCCAGGCATCAGACTTTGAAAAAATTCTGGCCAGCATGGGACTTTGAAAATTTTCAGCCAGGCATCAGACTTTGAAAAAATTCTGGCCAGCATGGGACTTAGAAAAAATTCTGGATATCATGGGACTTTGAAATATTTCAGGTAGGCGTCAGACTTAGAAAAAATTCTGGCCAGCAAGGGACTTTGAAAATTTTCGGCCAGGCGTCAGACTTTGAAAAAATTCTGGCCAGCATGGGACTTTGAAAATTTTCGGCCAGGCATCAGACTTAGAAAAAATTCTGGCCAGCATGGGACTTTGAAAAAATTCTGGCTAGCATGGGACTTTGAAAATTTTCAGCTAGGCGTCGGACTTAGAAAAAATTCTGGCCAGCAAGGGACTTTGAAAATTTTCGGCCAGGCGTCAGACTTTGAAAAAATTCTGGCCAGCATGGGACTTTGAAAATTTTCGGCCAGGCATCAGACTTAGAAAAAATTCTGGCCAGCATGGGACTTTGAAAAAATTCTGGCTAGCATGGGACTTTGAAAATTTTCAGCTAGGCGTCGGACTTAGAAAAAATTCTGGCCAGCATGAGACTTTGAAAATTTTCGGCCAGGCGTCAGACTTTGAAAAAATTCTGACTAGCATGGGACTTTGAAAATTTTCGGCCAGGCATCAGACTTAGAAAAAATTCTGGCCAGCATGGGACTTTGAAATATTTCAGGTAGGTGTCGGACTTAGAAAAAATTCTGGCCAGCATGGGACTTGGAAATATTTCAGGTAGGCGTCGGACTTAGAAAAAATTCTGGTCAGCATGGAACTTTGAAAATTTTCGGCCAGGCGTCAGACTTTGAAAAAATTCTGGCTAGCATGGGACTTTGAAAATTTTCCGCCAGGCATCAGACTTAGAAAAAATTCTGGCCAGCAAGGGACTTTGAAAATTTTCGGCCAGGCGTCAGACTTTGAAAAAATTCTGGCTAGCATGGGACTTTGAAAATTTTCCGCCAGGCATCAGACTTAGAAAAAATTCTGGCCAGCATGGGACTTTGAAAATTTTCAGCTAGGCGTCGGACTTAGAAAAAATTCTGGCCAGCATGAGACTTTGAAAATTTTCGGCCAGGCGTCAGACTTTGAAAAATTTCTGGCCAGCATGGGACTTTGAAAAAATTCTGGCTAGCATGGGACTTTGAAAATTTTCAGCTAGGCGTCGGACTTAGAAAAAATTCTGGCCAGCATGAGACTTTGAAAAAATTCTGGCTAGCATGGGACTTTGAAATATTTCAGGTAGGCGTCAGACTTAGAAAAAATTCTGGCCAGCATGGGACTTTGAAATATTTCAGGTAGGCGTCAGACTTAGAAAAAATTCTGGCCAGGCATCAGACTTTGAAAAAATTCTGGCCAGCATGGGACTTTGAAAATTTTCAGCCAGGCATCAGACTTAGAAAAAATTCTGGCCAGCATGGGACTTTGAAATATTTCAGGCAGGTGTTAGACTTTGAAAATTTTCGGCCAGGCGTCAGACTTCTGGCCAGCATGGGACTTTGAAAATTTTCAGCCAGGCATCAGACTTTGAAAGAATTCTGGCCAGCATGGGACTTTGAAAATTTTCGGCCAGGCGTCAGACTTAGAAAAAATTCTGGCTAGCATGGGACTTTGAAAATTTTCCGCCAGGCATCAGACTTAGAAAATAATTCTGGCCAGCATGGGACTTAGAAAAAATTCTGGATAGCATGGGACTTTGAACATTTTCAGCCAGGGGTCGGACTTAGAAAAAATTCTGGCCAGCATGGGACTTTGAAATATTTCAGGTAGGCGTCAGACTTAGAAAAAATTCTGGCCAGCAAGGGACTTTGAAAATTTTCAGCCAGGCGTCGGACTTAGAAAAAATTCTGTCCAGCATGGGACTTTGAAAATTTTCGGCCAGGCGTCAGACTTTGAAAAAAATTCTGGCCAGCATGGGACTTTGAAAAAATTCTGGCTAGCATGGGACTTTGAAAATTTTCAGCTAGGCGTCGGACTTAGAAAAAATTCTGGCCAGCATGAGACTTTGAAAATTTTCGGCCAGGCGTCAGACTTTGAAAAAATTCTGACTAGCATGGGACTTTGAAAATTTTCGGCCAGGCATCAGACTTAGAAAAAATTCTGGCCAGCATGGGACTTTGAAATATTTCAGGTAGGCGTCGGACTTAGAAAAAATTCTGGCCAGCATGGGACTTGGAAATATTTCAGGTAGGCGTCGGACTTAGAAAAAATTCTGGTCAGCATGGAACTTTGAAAATTTTCGGCCAGGCGTCAGACTTTGAAAAAATTCTGGCCAGCATGGGACTTAGAAAAAATTCTGGCTAGCATGGGACTTTGAAAATTTTCAGCCAGGGGTCGGACTTAGAAAAAATTCTGGCCAGTATGGGACTTTGAAAATTTTCGGCCAGGCATCAGACTTAGAAAAAATTCTGGCCAGCATGGGACTTTGAAATATTTCAGGTAGGCGTCAGACTTTGAAAATAATTCTGGCCAGCATGGGACTTTGAAAATTTTCAGCCAGGCATCAGACTTAAAAAAATTCTGGCCAGCATGGGACTTTGAAATATTTCAGGTAGGCGTCAGACTTTGAAAATTTTCGGCCAGGCGTCAGACTTCTGGCCAGCATGGGACTTAGAAAAAATTCTGGCTAGCATGGGACTTTGAAAATTTTCAGCCAGGGGTCAGACTTAGAAAAAATTCTGGCCAGCATGGGACTTTGAAAAAATTCTGGCTAGCATGGGACTTTGAAATATTTCAGGTAGGCGTCAGACTTAGAAAAAATTCTGGCCAGCATGGGACTTTGAAATATTTCAGGTAGGCGTCAGACTTAGAAAAAATTCTGGCCAGGCATCAGACTTTGAAAAAATTCTGGCCAGCATGGGACTTTGAAAATTTTCGGCCAAGCGTCAGACTTAGAAAAAATTCTGGCCAGCATGGGACTTAGAAAAAATTCTGGCTAGCATGGGACTTTGAAAATTTTCAGCCAGGCATCAGACTTAGAAAAAATTCTGGCCAGCATGGGACTTTGAAATATTTCAGGTAGGCGTCAGACTTTGAAAATTTTCGGCCAGGCGTCAGACTTCTGGCCAGCATGGGACTTTGAAAATTTTCAGCCAGGCATCAGACTTTGAAAAAATTCTGGCCAGCATGGGACTTTGAAAAAATTCTGGCCAGCATGGAACTTTGAAAATTTTCGGCCAGGCGTCAGACTTTGAAAAAATTCTGGCCAGCATGGGACTTAGAAAAAATTCTGGATAGCATGGGACTTTGAACATTTTCAGCCAGGGGTCGGACTTAGAAAAAATTCTGGCCAGCATGGGACTTTGAAATATTTCAGGTAGGCGTCAGACTTAGAAAAAATTCTGGCCAGCAAGGGACTTTGAAAATTTTCAGCCAGGCGTCGGACTTAGAAAAAATTCTGTCCAGCATGGGACTTTGAAAATTTTCGGCCAGGCGTCAGACTTTGAAAAAAATTCTGGCCAGCATGGGACTTTGAAAATTTTCGGCTAGGCGTCAGACTTTGAAAAATTTCTGGCCAGCATGGGACTTTGAAAAAATTCTGGCCAGCATGGAACTTTGAAAATTTTCGGCCAGGCGTCAGACTTTGAAAAAATTCTGGCTAGCATGGGACTTTGAAAATTTTCGGCCAGGCATCAGACTTAGAAAATAATTCTGGCCAGCATGGGACTTTGAAAATTTTCAGCCAGGCATCAGACTTAGAAAAAATTCTGGCCAGCATGGGACTTTGAAATATTTCAGGTAGGCGTCAGACTTTGAAAAAATTCTGGCCAGCATGGGACTTTGAAATATTTCAGGGAGGTGTCAGACTTTGAAAATTTTCGGCCAGGCGTCGGACTTAGAAAAAATTCTGGCCAGCATGGGACTTTGAAATATTTCAGGGAGGTGTCAGACTTTGAAAATTTTCGGCCAGGCGTCGGACTTAGAAAAATTTCTGGCCAGCATGGGACTTTGAAAAAATTCTGGCCAGCATGGAACTTTGAAAATTTTCGGCCAGGCGTCAGACTTTGAAAAAATTCTGGCTAGCATGGGACTTTGAAAATTTTCGGCCAGGCATCAGACTTAGAAAATAATTCTGGCCAGCATGGGACTTTGAAAATTTTCGGCCAGGCGTCAGACTTAGAAAAAATTCTGGCCAGCATGGGACTTTGAAAATTTTCAGCCAGGCGTCGGACTTTGAAAAAATTCTGGCCAGCATGGGACTTTGAAAATTTTCAGCCAGGGGTCGGACTTAGAAAAAATTCTGGCCAGCATGGGACTTTGAAATATTTCAGGTAGGCGTCAGACTTTGAAAATTTTCGGCCAGGCGTCAGACTTCTGGCCAGCATGGGACTTTGAAAATTTTCAGCCAGGCATCAGACTTTGAAAAAATTCTGGCCAGCATGGGACTTTGAAAATTTTCGGCCAGGCATCAGACTTAGAAAATAATTCTGGCCAGCATGGGACTTTGAAAATTTTCAGCCAGGCATCAGACTTAGAAAAAATTCTGGCCAGCATGGGACTTTGAAATATTTCAGGTAGGCGTCAGACTTTGAAAAAATTCTGGCCAGCATGGGACTTTGAAATATTTCAGGGAGGTGTCAGACTTTGAAAATTTTCGGCCAGGCGTCGGACTTAGAAAAAATTCTGGCCAGCATGGGACTTTGAAATATTTCAGGGAGGTGTCAGACTTTGAAAATTTTCGGCCAGGCGTCGGACTTAGAAAAATTTCTGGCCAGCATGGGACTTTGAAAAAATTCTGGCCAGCATGGAACTTTGAAAATTTTCGGCCAGGCGTCAGACTTTGAAAAAATTCTGGCCAGCATGGGACTTTGAAAATTTTCGGCCAGGCGTCAGACTTAGAAAAAATTCTGGCCAGCATGGGACTTTGAAAATTTTCAGCCAGGCGTCGGACTTTGAAAAAATTCTGGCCAGCATGGGACTTTGAAAATTTTCAGCCAGGGGTCGGACTTAGAAAAAATTCTGGCCAGCATGGGACTTTGAAATATTTCAGGTAGGCGTCAGACTTTGAAAATTTTCGGCCAGGCGTCAGACTTCTGGCCAGCATGGGACTTTGAAAATTTTCAGCCAGGCATCAGACTTTGAAAAAATTCTGGCCAGCATGGGACTTTGAAAATTTTCGGCCAGGCGTCAGACTTAGAAAAAATTCTGGCCAGCATGGGACTTTGAAAATTTTCGGCCAGGCGTCAGACTTTGAAAAAATTCTGGCCAGCATGGGACTTAGAAAAAATTCTGGATAGCATGGGACTTTGAAATATTTCAGGTAGGCGTCAGACTTAGAAAAAATTCTGGCCAGCAAGGGACTTTGAAATATTTCAGGTAGGCGTCAGACTTAGAAAAAATTCTGGCCAGCAAGGGACTTTGAAAATTTTCAGCCAGGCGTCAGACTTTGAAAAAAATTCTGGCCAGCATGGGACTTTGAAAATTTTCGGCTAGGCGTCAGACTTTGAAAAATTTCTGGCCAGCATGGGACTTTGAAAAAATTCTGGCCAGCATGGAACTTTGAAAATTTTCGGCCAGGCGTCAGACTTTGAAAAAATTCTGGCTAGCATGGGACTTTGAAAATTTTCGGCCAGGCATCAGACTTAGAAAATAATTCTGGCCAGCATGGGACTTTGAAAATTTTCAGGTAGGCGTCAGACTTTGAAAAAATTCTGGCCAGCATGGGACTTTGAAATATTTCAGGTAGGCGTCAGACTGAAAATTTTCGGCCAGGCGTCAGACTTTGAAAAATTTCTGGCCAGCATGGGACTTTGAAAAAATTCTGGCTAGCATGGGACTTTGAAAATTTTCGGCCAGGCATCAGACTTAGAAAATAATTCTGGCCAGCATGGGACTTTGAAAATTTTCAGGTAGGCGTCAGACTTTGAAAAAATTCTGGCCAGCATGGGACTTTGAAATATTTCAGGTAGGCGTCAGACTGAAAATTTTCGGCCAGGCGTCAGACTTTGAAAAAATTCTGGCCAGCATGGGACTTTGAAAATTTTCGGCCAAGCGTCAGACTTAGAAAAAATTCTGGCCAGCATGGGACTTAGAAAAAATTCTGGCTAGCATGGGACTTTGAAAATTTTCAGCCAGGGGTCGGACTTAGAAAAAAATTCTAGCCAGCATGGGACTTTGAAAATTTTCGGCCAGGCGTCAGACTTTGAAAAAATTCTGGCCAGCATGGGACTTTGAAAATTTTCAGCCAGGCATCAGACTTTGAAAAAATTCTGGCCAGCATGGGACTTTGAAAATTTTCGGCCAGGCGTCAGACTTTGAAAAAATTCTGGCCAGCATGGGACTTAGAAAAAATTCTGGATATCATGGGACTTTGAAATATTTCAGGTAGGCGTCAGACTTAGAAAAAATTCTGGCCAGCAAGGGACTTTGAAAATTTTCGGCCAGGCGTCAGACTGAAAAAATTCTGGCCAGCATGGGACTTAGAAAAAATTCTGGCCAGCATGGGACTTTGAAAATTTTCGGCCAGGCGTCAGACTTTGAAAAATTTCTGGCCAGCATGGGACTTTGAAAAAATTCTGGCCAGCATGGAACTTTGAAAATTTTCAGCCAGGCGTCAGACTTTGAAAAAATTCTGGCTAGCATGGGACTTTGAAAATTTTCGGCCAGGCATCAGACTTAGAAAATAATTCTGGCCAGCATGGGACTTTGAAATATTTCAGGGAGGTGTCAGACTTTGAAAATTTTCGGCCAGGCGTCGGACTTAGAAAAATTTCTGGCCAGCATGGGACTTTGAAAAAATTCTGGCCAGCATGGAACTTTGAAAATTTTCGGCCAGGCGTCAGACTTTGAAAAAATTCTGGCTAGCATGGGACTTAGAAAAAATTCTGGCTAGCATGGGACTTTGAAAATTTTCAGCCAGGGGTCGGACTTAGAAAAAAATTCTAGCCAGCATGGGACTTTGAAAATTTTCGGCCAGGCATCACACTTAGAAAAAATTCTGGCCAGCATGGGACTTTGAAATATTTCAGGTAGGCGTTAGACTTTGAAAATTTTCGGCCAGGCGTCAGACTTTGAAAAAATTCTGGCCAGCATGGGACTTAGAAAAAATTCTGGATATCATGGGACTTTGAAATATTTCAGGTAGGCGTCAGACTTAGAAAAAATTCTGGCCAGCAAGGGACTTTGAAAATTTTCGGCCAGGCGTCAGACTTTGAAAAAATTCTGGCCAGCATGGGACTTAGAAAAAATTCTGGATAGCATGGGACTTTGAACATTTTCAGCCAGGGGTCGGACTTAGAAAAAATTCTGGCCAGCATGGGACTTTGAAATATTTCAGGTAGGCGTCAGACTTAGAAAAAATTCTGGCCAGCAAGGGACTTTGAAAATTTTCGGCCATGCGTCAGACTTAGAAAAAATTCTGGCCAGCATGGGACTTTGAAAATTTTCGGCCAGGCGTCAGACTTTGAAAAAATTCTGGCCAGCATGGGACTTTCAAATATTTCAGGTAGGCGTCAGACTGAAAATTTTCGGCCAGGCGTCAGACTTTGAAAAAATTCTGGCCAGCATGGGACTTTGAAAATTTTCGGCCAAGCGTCAGACTTAGAAAAAATTCTGTCCAGCATGGGACTTTGAAAATTTTCGGCCAGGCGTCAGACTTTGAAAAAAATTCTGGCCAGCATGGGACTTTGAAAATTTTCGGCTAGGCGTCAGACTTTGAAAAATTTCTGGCCAGCATGGGACTTTGAAAATTTTCAGCCAGGGGTCGGACTTAGAAAAAAATTCTAGCCAGCATGGGACTTTGAAAATTTTCGGCCAGGCATCAGACTTAGAAAAAATTCTGGCCAGCATGGGACTTTGAAATATTTCAGGTAGGCGTTAGACTTTGAAAATTCTCGGCCAGGCGTCAGACTTTGAAAAAATTCTGGCCAGCATGGGACTTTGAAAATTTTCAGCTAGGCATCAGACTTTGAAAAAATTCTGGCCAGCATGGGACTTTGAATATTTTCGGCCAGGCGTCAGACTTAGAAAAAATTCTGGCCAGCATGGGACTTTGAAATATTTCAGGTAGGCGTTAGACTTTGAAAATTTTCGGCCAGGCGTCAGACTTTGAAAAAATTCTGGCCAGCATGGGACTTTGAAAATTTTCAGCCAGGCATCAGACTTTGAAAAAATTCTGGCCAGCATGTGACTTTGAAAATTTTCGGCCAAGCGTCAGACTTAGAAAAAATTCTGGCCAGCATGGGACTTAGAAAAAATTCTGGATATCATGGGACTTTGAAATATTTCCAGGTAGGCGTCAGACTTAGAAAAAATTCTGGCCAGCAAGGGACTTGAAAATTTTCGGCCAGGCGTCAGACTTTGAAAAAATTCTGGCCAGCATGGGACTTAGAAAAAATTCTGGATAGCATGGGACTTTGAACATTTTCAGCCAGGGGTCGGACTTAGAAAAAATTCTGGCCAGCATGGGACTTTGAAATATTTCAGGTAGGCGTCAGACTTTGAAAATTTTCGGCCAGGCGTCAGACTTTGAAAAAATTCTGGCTAGCATGGGACTTTGAAAATTTTCGGCCAGGCATCAGACTTAGAAAATAATTCTGGCCAGCATGGGACTTTGAAAATTTTCAGCCAGGCATCAGACTTAGAAAAAATTCTGGCCAGCATGGGACTTTGAAATATTTCAGGTAGGCGTCAGACTTTGAAAAAATTCTGGCCAGCATGGGACTTTGAAATATTTCAGGTAGGCGTCAGACTGAAAATTTTCGGGCCAGGCGTCAGACTTAGAAAAAATTCTGGCTAGCATGGGACTTTGAAAATTTTCAGCCAGGGGTCGGACTTAGAAAAAAATTCTAGCCAGCATGGGACTTTGAAAAATTTTCGGCCAGGCATCAGACTTAGAAAAAATTCTGGCCAGCATGGGACTTTGAAATATTTCAGGTAGGCGTTAGACTTTGAAAAAATTCTGGCCAGCATGGACTTTGAATATTTTCGGCCAGGCGTCAGACTTAGAAAAAATTCTGGCCAGCATGGGACTTTGAAATATTTCAGGTAGGCGTTAGACTTTGAAAATTTTCGGCCAGGCGTCAGACTTTGAAAAAATTCTGGCCAGCAGGGGACTTTGAAAATTTTCAGCCAGGCATCAGACTTTGAAAAAATTCTGGCCAGCATGGGACTTTGAAAATTTTCGGGCCAGGCGTCAGACTTTGAAAAAAAATTCTGGCCAGCATGGGACTTTGAAAATTTTCGGCTAGGCGTCAGACTTTGAAAAATTTCTGGCCAGCATGGGGACTTTGAAAATTTTCAGCCAGGGGTCGGACTTAGAAAAAAATTCTAGCCAGCATGGGACTTTGAAAATTTTCGGCCAGGCATCAGACTTAGAAAAAATTCTGGCCAGCATGGGACTTGTGAAATATTTCAGGTAGGCGTTAGACTTTGAAAATTCTCGGGCCAGGCGTCAGACTTTGAAAAAATTCTGGCCAGCATGGGACTTTGAAAATTTTCAGCTAGGCATCAGACTTTGAAAAAATTCTGGCCAGCATGGGACTTTGAATATTTTCGGCCAGGCGTCAGACTTAGAAAAAATTCTGGCCAGCATGGGACTTTGAAATATTTCAGGTAGGCGTTAGACTTTGAAAATTTTCGGCGCAGGCGTCAGACTTTGAAAAAATTCTGGCCAGCATGGGACTTTGAAAATTTTCAGCCAGGCATCAGACTTTTGAAAAAATTCTGGCCAGCATGTGACTTTGAAAATTTTCGGCCAAGCGTCAGACTTAGAAAAAATTCTGGCCAGCATGGGACTTAGAAAAATTCTGGATATCATGGGACTTTGAAATATTTCAGGTAGGCGTCAGACTTAGAAAAAATTCTGGCCAGCAAGGGACTTTGAAAATTTTCGGCCAGGCGTCAGACTTTGAAAAAATTCTGGCCAGCATGGGACTTAGAAAAAATTCTGGATAGCATGGGACTTTGAACATTTTCAGCCAGGGGTCGGACTTAGAAAAAATTCTGGCCAGCATGGGACTTTGAAATATTTCAGGTAGGGCGTCAGACTTTGAAAAATTTCCGGCCAGGCGTCAGACTTTGAAAAAATTCTGGCTAGCATGGGACTTTGAAAATTTTCGGCCAGGCATCAGACTTAGAAAATAATTCTGGCCAGGCATGGGACTTTGAAAATTTTCAGCCAGGCATCAGACTTAGAAAAAATTCTGGCCAGCATGGGACTTTGAAATATTTCAGGTAGGCGTCAGACTTTGAAAAAATTCTGGCCAGCATGGGACTTTGAAATATTTCAGGTAGGCGTCAGACTGAAAATTTTCGGCCAGGCGTCAGACTTAGAAAAAATTCTGGCTAGCATGGGACTTTGAAAAAGTTTCAGCCAGGGGTCGGACTTAGAAAAAAATTCTAGCCAGCATGGGACTTTGAAAATTTTCGGCCAGGCATCAGACTTAGAAAAATTCTGGCCAGCATGGGACTTTGAAATATTTCAGGTAGGCGTTAGACTTTGAAAAAATTCTGGCCAGCATGGGACTTTGAATATTTTCGGCCAGGCGTCAGACTTAGAAAAAATTCTGGCCAGCATGGGACTTTGAAATATTTCAGGTAGGCGTTAGACTTTGAAAATTTTCGGCCAGGCGTCAGACTTTGAAAAAATTCTGGCCAGCATGGGACTTTGAAAATTTCTCAGCCAGGCATCAGACTTTGAAAAAATTCTGGCCAGCATGTGACTTTGAAAATTTTCGGCCAAGCGTCAGACTTAGAAAAAATTCTGGCCAGCATGGGACTTAGAAAAAATTCTGGATATCATGGGACTTTGAAATATTTCAGGTAGGCGTCAGACTTAGAAAAAATTCTGGCCAGCAAGGGACTTTGAAAATTTTCGGCCAGGCGTCAGACTTAGAAAAAATTCTGGCCAGCATGGGACTTTGAAAATTTTCGGCCAGGCGTCAGACTTTGAAAAATTTCTGGCCAGCATGGGACTTTGAAAAAATTCTGGCCAGCATGGAACTTTGAAAATTTTCGGCCAGGCGTCAGACTTTGAAAAAATTCTGGCTAGCATGGGACTTTGAAAATTTTCGGCCAGGCATCAGACTTAGAAAATAATTCTGGCCAGCATGAGACTTTGAAAATTTTCGGCCAGGCGTCAGACTTAGAAAAAATTCTGGCCAGCATGGGACTTTGAAAATTTTCAGCCAGGCGTCGGACTTAGAAAAAATTCTGGCCAGCATGGGACTTTGAAATATTTCAGGGAGGTGTCAGACTTTGAAAATTTTCGGCCAGGCGTCGGACTTAGAAAAATTTCTGGCCAGCATGGGACTTTGAAAAAATTCTGGCCAGCATGGAACTTTGAAAATTTTCGGCCAGGCGTCAGACTTTGAAAAAATTCTGGCTAGCATGGGACTTTGAAAATTTTCGGCCAGGCATCAGACTTAGAAAATAATTCTGGCCAGCATGGGACTTTGAAAATTTTCGGCCAGGCGTCAGACTTAGAAAAAATTCTGGCCAGCATGGGACTTTGAAAATTTTCAGCCAGGCGTCGGACTTAGAAAAAATTCTGGCCAGCATGGGACTTTGAAATATTTCAGGTAGGCGTCAGACTTTGAAAATTTTCGGCCAGGCGTCAGACTTCTGGCCAGCATGGGACTTAGAAAAAATTCTGGCTAGCATGGGACTTTGAAAATTTTCAGCCAGGGGTCAGACTTAGAAAAAATTCTGGCCAGCATGGGACTTTGAAAAAATTCTGGCTAGCATGGGACTTTGAAATATTTCAGGTAGGCGTCAGACTTAGAAAAAATTCTGGCCAGCATGGGACTTTGAAATATTTCAGGTAGGCGTCAGACTTAGAAAAAATTCTGGCCAGGCATCAGACTTTGAAAAAATTCTGGCCAGCATGGGACTTTGAAAATTTTCGGCCAAGCGTCAGACTTAGAAAAAATTCTGGCCAGCATGGGACTTAGAAAAAATTCTGGCTAGCATGGGACTTTGAACATTTTCAGCCAGGGGTCGGACTTAGAAAAAATTCTGGCCAGCAAGGGACTTTGAAAATTTTCAGCCAGGCGTCGGACTTAGAAAAAATTCTGTCCAGCATGGGACTTTGAAAATTTTCGGCCAGGCGTCAGACTTTGAAAAAAATTCTGGCCAGCATGGGACTTTGAAAATTTTCGGCTAGGCGTCAGACTTTGAAAAATTTCTGGCCAGCATGGGACTTTGAAAAAATTCTGGCCAGCATGGAACTTTGAAAATTTTCGGCCAGGCGTCAGACTTTGAAAAAATTCTGGCTAGCATGGGACTTTGAAAATTTTCGGCCAGGCATCAGACTTAGAAAATAATTCTGGCCAGCATGGGACTTTGAAAATTTTCAGCCAGGCATCAGACTTAGAAAAAATTCTGGCCAGCATGGGACTTTGAAATATTTCAGGTAGGCGTCAGACTTTGAAAAAATTCTGGCCAGCATGGGACTTTGAAATATTTCAGGTAGGCGTCAGACTGAAAATTTTCGGCCAGGCGTCAGACTTTGAAAAAATTCTGGCCAGCATGGGACTTAGAAAAAATTCTGGATATCATGGGACTTTGAAATATTTCAGGTAGGCGTCAGACTTAGAAAAAATTCTGGATAGCATGGGACTTTGAACATTTTCAGCCAGGGGTCGGACTTAGAAAAAATTCTGGCCAGCATGGGACTTTGAAATATTTCAGGTAGGCGTCAGACTTAGAAAAAATTCTGGCCAGCAAGGGACTTTGAAAATTTTCGGCCAGGCGTCAGACTTAGAAAAAATTCTGGCCAGCATGGGACTTTGAAAATTTTCGGCCAGGCGTCAGACTATGAAAAATTTCTGGCCAGCATGGGACTTTGAAAAAATTCTGGCCAGCATGGGACTTTGAAAATTTTCGGCCAGGCGTCAGACTTAGAAAAAATTCTGGCCAGCATGGGACTTTGAAAATTTTCAGCCAGGCGTCGGACTTAGAAAAAATTCTGGCCAGCCTGGGACTTTGAAATATTTCAGGGAGGTGTCAGACTTTGAAAATTTTCGGCCAGGCGTCAGACTTCTGGCCAGCATGGGACTTTGAAAAAATTCTGGCTAGCATGGGACTTTGAAAATTTTCAGCTAGGCATCAGACTTAGAAAAAATTCTGGCCAGCATGGGACTTTGAAATATTTCAGGTAGGCGTCAGACTTTGAATATTTTCGGCCAGGCGTCAGACTTAGAAAAAATTCTGGCCAGCATGGGACTTTGAAAATTTTCAGCCAGGCATCAGACTTTGAAAAAATTCTGGCCAGCATGTGACTTTGAAAATTTTCGGCCAAGCGTCAGACTTAGAAAAAATTCTGGCCAGCATGGGACTTAGAAAAAAATTCTGGATATCATGGGACTTTGAAATATTTCAGGTAGGCGTCAGACTTAGAAAAAATTCTGGCCAGCAAGGGACTTTGAAAATTTTCGGCCAGGCGTCAGACTTTGAAAAAATTCTGGACAGCATGGGACTTTGAAAATTTTTGGCCAAGCGTCAGACTTAGAAAAAATTCTGGCCAGCATGGGACTTTGAAAAAATTCTGGCCAGCATGGGACTTTGAAAAAATTCTGGCCAGCATGGGACTTTGAAATATTTCAGGTAGGCGTCAGACTTTGAAAATTTTCGGCCAGGCGTCAGACTTCTGGCCAGCATGGGACTTAGAAAAAATTCTGGATAGCATGGGACTTTGAACATTTTCAGCCAGGGGTCGGACTTAGAAAAAATTCTGGCCAGCATGGGACTTTGAAATATTTCAGGTAGGCGTCAGACTTAGAAAAAATTCTGGCCAGCAAGGGACTTTGAAAATTTTCGGCCAGGCGTCAGACTTAGAAAAAATTCTGGCTAGCATGGGACTTTGAAAATTTTCGGCCAGGCATCAGACTTAGAAAATAATTCTGGCCAGCATGAGACTTTGAAAATTTTCGGCCAGGCGTCAGACTTAGAAAAAATTCTGGCCAGCATGGGACTTTGAAAATTTTCAGCCAGGCGTCGGACTTAGAAAAAATTCTGGCCAGCATGGGACTTTGAAATATTTCAGGGAGGTGTCAGACTTAGGCGTCGGACTTCTGGCCAGCATGGGACTTAGAAAAAATTCTGGCTAGCATGGGACTTTGAAAATTTTCAGCCAGGGGTCAGACTTAGAAAAAATTCTGGCCAGCATGGGACTTTGAAAAAATTCTGGCCAGCATGGAACTTTGAAAATTTTCGGCCAGGCGTCAGACTTTGAAAAAATTCTGGCTAGCATGGGACTTTGAAAATTTTCGGCCAGGCATCAGACTTAGAAAATAATTCTGGCCAGCATGGGACTTTGAAAATTTTCGGCCAGGCGTCAGACTTAGAAAAAATTCTGGCCAGCATGGGACTTTGAAAATTTTCAGCCAGGCGTCGGACTTTGAAAAAATTCTGGCCAGCATGGGACTTTGAACATTTTCAGCCAGGGGTCGGACTTAGAAAAAATTCTGGCCAGCATGGGACTTTGAAATATTTCAGGTAGGCGTCAGACTTTGAAAATTTTCGGCCAGGCGTCAGACTTCTGGCCAGCATGGGACTTTGAAAATTTTCAGCCAGGCATCAGACTTTGAAAAAATTCTGGCCAGCATGGGACTTTGAAAATTTTCGGCCAGGCGTCAGACTTAGAAAAAATTCTGGCCAGCATGGGACTTTGAAAATTTTCGGCCAGGCGTCAGACTTTGAAAAAATTCTGGCCAGCATGGGACTTTGAAAATTTTCAGCCAGGCATCAGACTTTGAAAAAATTCTGGCCAGCATGGGACTTTGAAAATTTTCGGCCAGGCGTCAGACTTAGAAAAAATTCTGGCCAGCATGGGACTTTGAAATATTTCAGGTAGGCGTCAGACTTAGAAAAAATTCTGGCCAGCATGGGACTTTGAAAATTTTCAGCCAGGCATCAGACTTTGAAAAAATTCTGGCCAGCATGGGACTTTGAAAATTTTCAGCCAGGCATCAGACTTTGAAAAAATTCTGGCCAGCATGGGACTTTGAAAATTTTCGGCCAGGCGTCAGACTTAGAAAAAATTCTGGCCAGCATGGGACTTTGAAATATTTCAGGTAGGCGTCAGACTTAGAAAAAATTCTGGCCAGCAAGGGACTTTGAAAATTTTCGGCCAGGCGTCAGACTTTGAAAAAATTCTGGCCAGCATGGGACTTTGAAAATTTTCGGCCAGGCGTCAGACTTAGAAAAAATTCTGGCCAGCATGGGACTTTGAAATATTTCAGGTAGGCGTCAGACTTAGAAAAAATTCTGGCCAGCAAGGGACTTTGAAAATTTTCAGCCAGGGGTCAGACTTAGAAAAAATTCTGGCCAGCATGGGACTTTGAAAAAATTCTGGCTAGCATGGGACTTTGAAATATTTCAGGTAGGCGTCAGACTTAGAAAAAATTCTGGCCAGCATGGGACTTTGAAATATTTCAGGTAGGCGTCAGACTTAGAAAAAATTCTGGCCAGGCATCAGACTTTGAAAAAATTCTGGCCAGCATGGGACTTTGAAAATTTTCGGCCAAGCGTCAGACTTAGAAAAAATTCTGGCCAGCATGGGACTTAGAAAAAATTCTGGCTAGCATGGGACTTTGAACATTTTCAGCCAGGGGTCGGACTTAGAAAAAATTCTGGCCAGCAAGGGACTTTGAAAATTTTCAGCCAGGCGTCGGACTTAGAAAAAATTCTGTCCAGCATGGGACTTTGAAAATTTTCGGCCAGGCGTCAGACTTTGAAAAAAATTCTGGCCAGCATGGGACTTTGAAAATTTTCGGCTAGGCGTCAGACTTTGAAAAATTTCTGGCCAGCATGGGACTTTGAAAAAATTCTGGCCAGCATGGAACTTTGAAAATTTTCGGCCAGGCGTCAGACTTTGAAAAAATTCTGGCTAGCATGGGACTTTGAAAATTTTCGGCCAGGCATCAGACTTAGAAAATAATTCTGGCCAGCATGGGACTTTGAAAATTTTCAGCCAGGCATCAGACTTAGAAAAAATTCTGGCCAGCATGGGACTTTGAAATATTTCAGGTAGGCGTCAGACTTTGAAAAAATTCTGGCCAGCATGGGACTTTGAAAATTTTCGGCCAGGCATCAGACTTAGAAAAAATTCTGGCCAGCATGGGACTTTGAAATATTTCAGGTAGGCGTCAGACTTTGAAAATTTTCGGCCAGGCGTCAGACTTCTGGCCAGCATGGGACTTAGAAAAAATTCTGGCTAGCATGGGACTTTGAAAATTTTCAGCCAGGGGTCAGACTTAGAAAAAATTCTGGCCAGCATGGGACTTTGAAAAAATTCTGGCTAGCATGGGACTTTGAAATATTTCAGGTAGGCGTCAGACTTAGAAAAAATTCTGGCCAGCATGGGACTTTGAAATATTTCAGGTAGGCGTCAGACTTAGAAAAAATTCTGGCCAGGCATCAGACTTTGAAAAAATTCTGGCCAGCATGGGACTTTGAAAATTTTCGGCCAAGCGTCAGACTTAGAAAAAATTCTGGCCAGCATGGGACTTAGAAAAAATTCTGGCTAGCATGGGACTTTGAACATTTTCAGCCAGGGGTCGGACTTAGAAAAAATTCTGGCCAGCAAGGGACTTTGAAAATTTTCAGCCAGGCGTCGGACTTAGAAAAAATTCTGTCCAGCATGGGACTTTGAAAATTTTCGGCCAGGCGTCAGACTTTGAAAAAAATTCTGGCCAGCATGGGACTTTGAAAATTTTCGGCTAGGCGTCAGACTTTGAAAAATTTCTGGCCAGCATGGGACTTTGAAAAAATTCTGGCCAGCATGGAACTTTGAAAATTTTCGGCCAGGCGTCAGACTTTGAAAAAATTCTGGCTAGCATGGGACTTTGAAAATTTTCGGCCAGGCATCAGACTTAGAAAATAATTCTGGCCATCATGGGACTTTGAAAATTTTCAGCCAGGCATCAGACTTAGAAAAAATTCTGGCCAGCATGGGACTTTGAAATATTTCAGGTAGGCGTCAGACTTTGAAAAAATTCTGGCCAGCATGGGACTTTGAAATATTTCAGGTAGGCGTCAGACTGAAAATTTTCGGCCAGGCGTCAGACTTTGAAAAAATTCTGGCCAGCATGGGACTTTGAAAATTTTCGGCCAAGCGTCAGACTTAGAAAAAATTCTGGCCAGCATGGGACTTAGAAAAAATTCTGGCTAGCATGGGACTTTGAAAATTTTCAGCCAGGGGTCGGACTTAGAAAAAAATTCTAGCCAGCATGGGACTTTGAAAATTTTCGGCCAGGCATCAGACTTAGAAAAAATTCTGGCCAGCATGGGACTTTGAAATATTTCAGGTAGGCGTTAGACTTTGAAAATTTTCGGCCAGGCGTCAGACTTTGAAAAAATTCTGGCCAGCATGGGACTTTGAAAATTTTCAGCCAGGCATCAGACTTTGAAAAAATTCTGGCCAGCATGGGACTTTGAAAATTTTCGGCCAGGCGTCAGACTTAGAAAAAATTCTGGCCAGCATGGGACTTTGAAAATTTTCGGCCAGGCGTCAGACTTTGAAAAAATTCTGGCCAGCATGGGACTTTGAAAATTTTCAGCCAGGCATCAGACTTTGAAAAAATTCTGGCCAGCATGGGACTTTGAAAATTTTCGGCCAGGCGTCAGACTTAGAAAAAATTCTGGCCAGCATGGGACTTTGAAATATTTCAGGTAGGCGTCAGACTTAGAAAAAATTCTGGCCAGCATGGGACTTTGAAAATTTTCAGCCAGGCATCAGACTTTGAAAAAATTCTGGCCAGCATGGGACTTTGAAAATTTTCAGCCAGGCATCAGACTTTGAAAAAATTCTGGCCAGCATGGGACTTTGAAAATTTTCGGCCAGGCGTCAGACTTAGAAAAAATTCTGGCCAGCATGGGACTTTGAAATATTTCAGGTAGGCGTCAGACTTAGAAAAAATTCTGGCCAGCAAGGGACTTTGAAAATTTTCGGCCAGGCGTCAGACTTTGAAAAAATTCTGGCCAGCATGGGACTTTGAAAATTTTCGGCCAGGCGTCAGACTTAGAAAAAATTCTGGCCAGCATGGGACTTTGAAATATTTCAGGTAGGCGTCAGACTTAGAAAAAATTCTGGCCAGCAAGGGACTTTGAAAATTTTCAGCCAGGGGTCAGACTTAGAAAAAATTCTGGCCAGCATGGGACTTTGAAAAAATTCTGGCTAGCATGGGACTTTGAAATATTTCAGGTAGGCGTCAGACTTAGAAAAAATTCTGGCCAGCATGGGACTTTGAAATATTTCAGGTAGGCGTCAGACTTAGAAAAAATTCTGGCCAGGCATCAGACTTTGAAAAAATTCTGGCCAGCATGGGACTTTGAAAATTTTCGGCCAAGCGTCAGACTTAGAAAAAATTCTGGCCAGCATGGGACTTAGAAAAAATTCTGGCTAGCATGGGACTTTGAACATTTTCAGCCAGGGGTCGGACTTAGAAAAAATTCTGGCCAGCAAGGGACTTTGAAAATTTTCAGCCAGGCGTCGGACTTAGAAAAAATTCTGTCCAGCATGGGACTTTGAAAATTTTCGGCCAGGCGTCAGACTTTGAAAAAAATTCTGGCCAGCATGGGACTTTGAAAATTTTCGGCTAGGCGTCAGACTTTGAAAAATTTCTGGCCAGCATGGGACTTTGAAAAAATTCTGGCCAGCATGGAACTTTGAAAATTTTCGGCCAGGCGTCAGACTTTGAAAAAATTCTGGCTAGCATGGGACTTTGAAAATTTTCGGCCAGGCATCAGACTTAGAAAATAATTCTGGCCAGCATGGGACTTTGAAAATTTTCAGCCAGGCATCAGACTTAGAAAAAATTCTGGCCAGCATGGGACTTTGAAATATTTCAGGTAGGCGTCAGACTTTGAAAAAATTCTGGCCAGCATGGGACTTTGAAAATTTTCGGCCAAGCGTCAGACTTAGAAAAAATTCTGGCCAGCATGGGACTTAGAAAAAATTCTGGCTAGCATGGGACTTTGAAAATTTTCAGCCAGGGGTCGGACTTAGAAAAAAATTCTAGCCAGCATGTGACTTTGAAAATTTTCGGCCAGGCATCAGACTTAGAAAAAATTCTGGCCAGCATGGGACTTTGAAATATTTCAGGTAGGCGTTAGACTTTGAAAATTTTCGGCCAGGCGTCAGACTGAAAAAATTCTGGCCAGCATGGGACTTTGAAAACTTTCAGCCAGGCATCAGACTTTGAAAAAATTCTGGCCAGCATGGGACTTTGAAAATTTTCGGCCAGGCGTCAGACTTTGAAAAAATTCTGGCCAGCATGGGACTTTGAATATTTTCAGCCAGGCATCAGACTTAGAAAAAATTCTGGCCAGCATGGGACTTTGAAAATTTTCGGCCAGGCATCAGACTTTGAAAAAATTCTGGCCAGCATGGGACTTTGAAAATTTTCAGCCAGGCATCAGACTTTGAAAAAATTCTGGCCAGCATGGGACTTTGAAAATTTTCGGCCAGGCGTCAGACTTAGAAAAAATTCTGGCCAGCATGGGACTTTGAAATATTTCAGGTAGGCGTCAGACTTAGAAAAAATTCTGGCCAGCAAGGGACTTTGAAATATTTCTGGTAGGCGTCAGACTTTGAAAAAATTCTGGCCAGCATGGGACTTTGAAATATTTCAGGTAGGCGTTAGACTTTGAAAATTTTCGGCCAGGCGTCAGACTTTGAAAAAATTCTGGCCAGCATGGGACTTTGAAAACTTTCAGCCAGGCATCAGACTTTGAAAAAATTCTGGCCAGCATGGGACTTTGAAAATTTTCGGCCAGGCGTCAGACTTAGAAAAAATTCTGGCCAGCATGGGACTTTGAAAATTTTCGGCCAGGCGTCAGACTTTGAAAAAATTCTGGCCAGCATGGGACTTTGAAAATTTTCAGCCAGGCATCAGACTTTGAAAAAATTCTGGCCAGCATGGGACTTTGAAAATTTTCGGCCAGGCGTCAGACTTAGAAAAAATTCTGGCCAGCATGGGACTTTGAAATATTTCAGGTAGGCGTCAGACTTAGAAAAAATTCTGGCCAGCATGGGACTTTGAAAATTTTCAGCCAGGCATCAGACTTTGAAAAAATTCTGGCCAGCATGGGACTTTGAAAATTTTCGGCCAGGCGTCAGACTTAGAAAAAATTCTGGCCAGCATGGGACTTTGAAATATTTCAGGTAGGCGTCAGACTTAGAAAAAATTCTGGCCAGCAAGGGACTTTGAAAATTTTCGGCCAGGCGTCAGACTTTGAAAAAATTCTGGCCAGCATGGGACTTTGAAAATTTTCGGCCAGGCGTCAGACTTAGAAAAAATTCTGGCCAGCATGGGACTTTGAAATATTTCAGGTAGGCGTCAGACTTAGAAAAAATTCTGGCCAGCAAGGGACTTTGAAAATTTTCAGCCAGGGGTCAGACTTAGAAAAAATTCTGGCCAGCATGGGACTTTGAAAAAATTCTGGCTAGCATGGGACTTTGAAATATTTCAGGTAGGCGTCAGACTTAGAAAAAATTCTGGCCAGCATGGGACTTTGAAATATTTCAGGTAGGCGTCAGACTTAGAAAAAATTCTGGCCAGGCATCAGACTTTGAAAAAATTCTGGCCAGCATGGGACTTTGAAAATTTTCGGCCAAGCGTCAGACTTAGAAAAAATTCTGGCCAGCATGGGACTTAGAAAAAATTCTGGCTAGCATGGGACTTTGAACATTTTCAGCCAGGGGTCGGACTTAGAAAAAATTCTGGCCAGCAAGGGACTTTGAAAATTTTCAGCCAGGCGTCGGACTTAGAAAAAATTCTGTCCAGCATGGGACTTTGAAAATTTTCGGCCAGGCGTCAGACTTTGAAAAAAATTCTGGCCAGCATGGGACTTTGAAAATTTTCAGCCAGGCATCAGACTTTGAAAAAATTCTGGCCAGCATGGGACTTTGAAAATTTTCGGCCAGGCGTCAGACTTAGAAAAAATTCTGGCCAGCATGGGACTTTGAAATATTTCAGGTAGGCGTCAGACTTAGAAAAAATTCTGGCCAGCAAGGGACTTTGAAATATTTCTGGTAGGCGTCAGACTTTGAAAAAATTCTGGCCAGCATGGGACTTTGAAATATTTCAGGTAGGCGTTAGACTTTGAAAATTTTCGGCCAGGCGTCAGACTTTGAAAAAATTCTGGCCAGCATGGGACTTTGAAAACTTTCAGCCAGGCATCAGACTTTGAAAAAATTCTGGCCAGCATGGGACTTTGAAAATTTTCGGCCAGGCGTCAGACTTAGAAAAAATTCTGGCCAGCATGGGACTTTGAAAATTTTCGGCCAGGCGTCAGACTTTGAAAAAATTCTGGCCAGCATGGGACTTTGAAAATTTTCAGCCAGGCATCAGACTTTGAAAAAATTCTGGCCAGCATGGGACTTTGAAAATTTTCGGCCAGGCGTCAGACTTAGAAAAAATTCTGGCCAGCATGGGACTTTGAAATATTTCAGGTAGGCGTCAGACTTAGAAAAAATTCTGGCCAGCATGGGACTTTGAAAATTTTCAGCCAGGCATCAGACTTTGAAAAAATTCTGGCCAGCATGGGACTTTGAAAATTTTCGGCCAGGCGTCAGACTTAGAAAAAATTCTGGCCAGCATGGGACTTTGAAATATTTCAGGTAGGCGTCAGACTTAGAAAAAATTCTGGCCAGCAAGGGACTTTGAAAATTTTCGGCCAGGCGTCAGACTTTGAAAAAATTCTGGCCAGCATGGGACTTTGAAAATTTTCGGCCAGGCGTCAGACTTAGAAAAAATTCTGGCCAGCATGGGACTTTGAAATATTTCAGGTAGGCGTCAGACTTAGAAAAAATTCTGGCCAGCAAGGGACTTTGAAAATTTTCAGCCAGGGGTCAGACTTAGAAAAAATTCTGGCCAGCATGGGACTTTGAAAAAATTCTGGCTAGCATGGGACTTTGAAATATTTCAGGTAGGCGTCAGACTTAGAAAAAATTCTGGCCAGCATGGGACTTTGAAATATTTCAGGTAGGCGTCAGACTTAGAAAAAATTCTGGCCAGGCATCAGACTTTGAAAAAATTCTGGCCAGCATGGGACTTTGAAAATTTTCGGCCAAGCGTCAGACTTAGAAAAAATTCTGGCCAGCATGGGACTTAGAAAAAATTCTGGCTAGCATGGGACTTTGAACATTTTCAGCCAGGGGTCGGACTTAGAAAAAATTCTGGCCAGCAAGGGACTTTGAAAATTTTCAGCCAGGCGTCGGACTTAGAAAAAATTCTGTCCAGCATGGGACTTTGAAAATTTTCGGCCAGGCGTCAGACTTTGAAAAAAATTCTGGCCAGCATGGGACTTTGAAAATTTTCGGCTAGGCGTCAGACTTTGAAAAATTTCTGGACAGCATGGGACTTTGAAAAAATTCTGGCCAGCATGGAACTTTGAAAATTTTCGGCCAGGCGTCAGACTTTGAAAAAATTCTGGCTAGCATGGGACTTTGAAAATTTTCGGCCAGGCATCAGACTTAGAAAATAATTCTGGCCAGCATGGGACTTTGAAAATTTTCAGCCAGGCATCAGACTTAGAAAAAATTCTGGCCAGCATGGGACTTTGAAATATTTCTGGTAGGCGTCAGACTTTGAAAAAATTCTGGCCAGCATGGGACTTTGAAATATTTCAGGTAGGCGTCAGACTGAAAATTTTCGGCCAGGCGTCAGACTTTGAAAAATTTCTGGCCAGCATGGGACTTTGAAAAAATTCTGGCTAGCATGGGACTTTGAAAATTTTCGGCCAGGCATCAGACTTAGAAAATAATTCTGGCCAGCATGGGACTTTGAAATATTTCAGGTAGGCGTCAGACTTTGAAAAAATTCTGGCCAGCATGGGACTTTGAAATATTTCAGGTAGGCGTCAGACTGAAAATTTTCGGCCAGGCGTCAGACTTTGAAAAAATTCTGGCCAGCATGGGACTTTGAAAATTTTCGGCCAAGCGTCAGACTTAGAAAAAATTCTGGCCAGCATGGGACTTAGAAAATTTTCGGCCAGGCGTCAGACTTTGAAAAAATTCTGTCCAGCATGGGACTTTGAAAATTTTCGGCCAGGCGTCAGACTTTGAAAAAAATTCTGGCCAGCATGGGACTTTGAAAATTTTCGGCTAGGCGTCAGACTTTGAAAAATTTCTGGCCAGCATGGGACTTTGAAAAAATTCTGGCCAGCATGGAACTTTGAAAATTTTCGGCCAGGCGTCAGACTTTGAAAAAATTCTGGCTAGCATGGGACTTTGAAAATTTTCGGCCAGGCATCAGACTTAGAAAATAATTCTGGCCAGCATGGGACTTTGAAAATTTTCAGCCAGGCATCAGACTTAGAAAAAATTCTGGCCAGCATGGGACTTTGAAATATTTCAGGTAGGCGTCAGACTTTGAAAAAATTCTGGCCAGCATGGGACTTTGAAATATTTCAGGTAGGCGTCAGACTGAAAATTTTCGGCCAGGCGTCAGACTTTGAAAAAATTCTGGCCAGCATGGGACTTAGAAAAAATTCTGGATATCATGGGACTTTGAAATATTTCAGGTAGGCGTCAGACTTAGAAAAAATTCTGGATAGCATGGGACTTTGAACATTTTCAGCCAGGGGTCGGACTTAGAAAAAATTCTGGCCAGCATGGGACTTTGAAATATTTCAGGTAGGCGTCAGACTTAGAAAAAATTCTGGCCAGCAAGGGACTTTGAAAATTTTCGGCCAGGCGTCAGACTTAGAAAAAATTCTGGCCAGCATGGGACTTTGAAAATTTTCGGCCAGGCGTCAGACTTTGAAAAAATTCTGGCCAGCATGGGACTTTGAAAATTTTCGGCCAGGCGTCAGACTTAGAAAAAATTCTGGCCAGCATGGGACTTTGAAAATTTTCAGCCAGGCGTCGGACTTAGAAAAAATTCTGGCCAGCCTGGGACTTTGAAATATTTCAGGGAGGTGTCAGACTTTGAAAATTTTCGGCCAGGCGTCAGACTTCTGGCCAGCATGGGACTTTGAAAAAATTCTGGCTAGCATGGGACTTTGAAAATTTTCAGCTAGGCATCAGACTTTGAAAAAATTCTGGCCAGCATGGGACTTTGAATATTTTCGGCCAGGCGTCAGACTTAGAAAAAATTCTGGCCAGCATGGGACTTTGAAAATTTTCAGCCAGGCATCAGACTTTGAAAAAATTCTGGCCAGCATGTGACTTTGAAAATTTTCGGCCAAGCGTCAGACTTAGAAAAAATTCTGGCCAGCATGGGACTTAGAAAAAAATTCTGGATATCATGGGACTTTGAAATATTTCAGGTAGGCGTCAGACTTAGAAAAAATTCTGGCCAGCAAGGGACTTTGAAATATTTCAGGTAGGCGTCAGACTTAGAAAAAATTCTGGCCAGCAAGGGACTTTGAAAATTTTCGGCCAGGCGTCAGACTTAGAAAAAATTCTGGCTAGCATGGGACTTTGAAAATTTTCGGCCAGGCATCAGACTTAGAAAATAATTCTGGCCAGCATGAGACTTTGAATATTTTCGGCCAGGCGTCAGACTTAGAAAAAATTCTGGCCAGCATGGGACTTTGAAATATTTCAGGTAGGCGTCAGACTTTGAATATTTTCGGCCAGGCGTCAGACTTAGAAAAAATTCTGGCCAGCATGGGACTTTGAAAATTTTCAGCCAGGCATCAGACTTTGAAAAAATTCTGGCCAGCATGTGACTTTGAAAATTTTCGGCCAAGCGTCAGACTTAGAAAAAATTCTGGCCAGCATGGGACTTAGAAAAAATTCTGGATATCATGGGACTTTGAAATATTTCAGGTAGGCGTCAGACTTAGAAAATAATTCTGGCCAGCATGAGACTTTGAATATTTTCGGCCAGGCGTCAGACTTAGAAAAAATTCTGGCCAGCATGGGACTTTGAAAATTTTCAGCCAGGCGTCGGACTTAGAAAAAATTCTGGCCAGCATGGGACTTTGAAATATTTCAGGGAGGTGTCAGACTTTGAAAATTTTCGGCCAGGCGTCGGACTTCTGGCCAGCATGGGACTTAGAAAAAATTCTGGCTAGCATGGGACTTTGAAAATTTTCAGCCAGGGGTCAGACTTAGAAAAAATTCTGGCCAGCATGGGACTTTGAAAAAATTCTGGCTAGCATGGGACTTTGAAATATTTCAGGTAGGCGTCAGACTTAGAAAAAATTCTGGCCAGCATGGGACTTTGAAATATTTCAGGTAGGCGTCAGACTTAGAAAAAATTCTGGCCAGGCATCAGACTTTGAAAAAATTCTGGCCAGCATGGGACTTTGAAAATTTTCGGCCAAGCGTCAGACTTAGAAAAAATTCTGGCCAGCATGGGACTTAGAAAAAATTCTGGCTAGCATGGGACTTTGAACATTTTCAGCCAGGGGTCGGACTTAGAAAAAATTCTGGCCAGCAAGGGACTTTGAAAATTTTCAGCCAGGCGTCGGACTTAGAAAAAATTCTGTCCAGCATGGGACTTTGAAAATTTTCGGCCAGGCGTCAGACTTTGAAAAAAATTCTGGCCAGCATGGGACTTTGAAAATTTTCGGCTAGGCGTCAGACTTTGAAAAATTTCTGGCCAGCATGGGACTTTGAAAAAATTCTGGCCAGCATGGAACTTTGAAAATTTTCGGCCAGGCGTCAGACTTTGAAAAAATTCTGGCTAGCATGGGACTTTGAAAATTTTCGGCCAGGCATCAGACTTAGAAAATAATTCTGGCCAGCATGGGACTTTGAAAATTTTCAGCCAGGCATCAGACTTAGAAAAAATTCTGGCCAGCATGGGACTTTGAAATATTTCAGGTAGGCGTCAGACTTTGAAAAAATTCTGGCCAGCATGGGACTTTGAAATATTTCAGGTAGGCGTCAGACTGAAAATTTTCGGCCAGGCGTCAGACTTTGAAAAAATTCTGGCCAGCATGGGACTTAGAAAAAATTCTGGATATCATGGGACTTTGAAATATTTCAGGTAGGCGTCAGACTTAGAAAAAATTCTGGATAGCATGGGACTTTGAACATTTTCAGCCAGGGGTCGGACTTAGAAAAAATTCTGGCCAGCATGGGACTTTGAAATATTTCAGGTAGGCGTCAGACTTAGAAAAAATTCTGGCCAGCAAGGGACTTTGAAAATTTTCGGCCAGGCGTCAGACTTAGAAAAAATTCTGGCCAGCATGGGACTTTGAAAATTTTCGGCCAGGCGTCAGACTATGAAAAATTTCTGGCCAGCATGGGACTTTGAAAAAATTCTGGCCAGCATGGGACTTTGAAAATTTTCGGCCAGGCGTCAGACTTAGAAAAAATTCTGGCCAGCATGGGACTTTGAAAATTTTCAGCCAGGCGTCGGACTTAGAAAAAATTCTGGCCAGCCTGGGACTTTGAAATATTTCAGGGAGGTGTCAGACTTTGAAAATTTTCGGCCAGGCGTCAGACTTCTGGCCAGCATGGGACTTTGAAAAAATTCTGGCTAGCATGGGACTTTGAAAATTTTCAGCTAGGCATCAGACTTTGAAAAAATTCTGGCCAGCATGGGACTTTGAATATTTTCGGCCAGGCGTCAGACTTAGAAAAAATTCTGGCCAGCATGGGACTTTGAAATATTTCAGGTAGGCGTCAGACTTTGAATATTTTCGGCCAGGCGTCAGACTTAGAAAAAATTCTGGCCAGCATGGGACTTTGAAAATTTTCAGCCAGGCATCAGACTTTGAAAAAATTCTGGCCAGCATGTGACTTTGAAAATTTTCGGCCAAGCGTCAGACTTAGAAAAAATTCTGGCCAGCATGGGACTTAGAAAAAAATTCTGGATATCATGGGACTTTGAAATATTTCAGGTAGGCGTCAGACTTAGAAAAAATTCTGGCCAGCAAGGGACTTTGAAAATTTTCGGCCAGGCGTCAGACTTTGAAAAAATTCTGGATAGCATGGGACTTTGAACATTTTCAGCCAGGGGTCGGACTTAGAAAAAATTCTGGCCAGCATGGGACTTTGAAATATTTCAGGTAGGCGTCAGACTTAGAAAAAATTCTGGCCAGCAAGGGACTTTGAAAATTTTCGGCCAGGCGTCAGACTTAGAAAAAATTCTGGCTAGCATGGGACTTTGAAAATTTTCGGCCAGGCATCAGACTTAGAAAATAATTCTGGCCAGCATGAGACTTTGAAAATTTTCGGCCAGGCGTCAGACTTAGAAAAAATTCTGGCCAGCATGGGACTTTGAAAATTTTCAGCCAGGCGTCGGACTTAGAAAAAATTCTGGCCAGCATGGGACTTTGAAATATTTCAGGGAGGTGTCAGACTTTGAAAATTTTCGGCCAGGCGTCAGACTTCTGGCCAGCATGGGACTTTGAAAAAATTCTGGCTAGCATGGGACTTTGAAAATTTTCAGCTAGGCATCAGACTTTGAAAAAATTCTGGCCAGCATGGGACTTTGAATATTTTCGGCCAGGCGTCAGACTTAGAAAAAATTCTGGCCAGCATGGGACTTTGAAATATTTCAGGTAGGCGTCAGACTTTGAATATTTTCGGCCAGGCGTCAGACTTAGAAAAAATTCTGGCCAGCATGGGACTTTGAAAATTTTCAGCCAGGCATCAGACTTTGAAAAAATTCTGGCCAGCATGTGACTTTGAAAATTTTCGGCCAAGCGTCAGACTTAGAAAAAATTCTGGCCAGCATGGGACTTAGAAAAAATTCTGGATATCATGGGACTTTGAAATATTTCAGGTAGGCGTCAGACTTAGAAAAAATTCTGGCCAGCAAGGGACTTTGAAAATTTTCGGCCAGGCGTCAGACTTTGAAAAAATTCTGGATAGCATGGGACTTTGAACATTTTCAGCCAGGGGTCGGACTTAGAAAAAATTCTGGCCAGCATGGGACTTTGAAATATTTCAGGTAGGCGTCAGACTTAGAAAAAATTCTGGCCAGCAAGGGACTTTGAAAATTTTCGGCCAGGCGTCAGACTTAGAAAAAATTCTGGCTAGCATGGGACTTTGAAAATTTTCGGCCAGGCATCAGACTTAGAAAATAATTCTGGCCAGCATGAGACTTTGAAAATTTTCGGCCAGGCGTCAGACTTAGAAAAAATTCTGGCCAGCATGGGACTTTGAAAATTTTCAGCCAGGCGTCGGACTTAGAAAAAATTCTGGCCAGCATGGGACTTTGAAATATTTCAGGGAGGTGTCAGACTTTGAAAATTTTCGGCCAGGCGTCGGACTTCTGGCCAGCATGGGACTTAGAAAAAATTCTGGCTAGCATGGGACTTTGAAAATTTTCAGCCAGGGGTCAGACTTAGAAAAAATTCTGGCCAGCATGGGACTTTGAAAAAATTCTGGCCAGCATGGAACTTTGAAAATTTTCGGCCAGGCGTCAGACTTTGAAAAAATTCTGGCTAGCATGGGACTTTGAAAATTTTCGGCCAGGCATCAGACTTAGAAAATAATTCTGGCCAGCATGGGACTTTGAAAATTTTCGGCCAGGCGTCAGACTTAGAAAAAATTCTGGCCAGCATGGGACTTTGAAAATTTTCAGCCAGGCGTCGGACTTTGAAAAAATTCTGGCCAGCATGGGACTTTGAACATTTTCAGCCAGGGGTCGGACTTAGAAAAAATTCTGGCCAGCATGGGACTTTGAAATATTTCAGGTAGGCGTCAGACTTTGAAAATTTTCGGCCAGGCGTCAGACTTCTGGCCAGCATGGGACTTAGAAAAAATTCTGGATAGCATGGGACTTTGAACATTTTCAGCCAGGGGTCGGACTTAGAAAAAATTCTGGCCAGCATGGGACTTTGAAATATTTCAGGTAGGCGTCAGACTTAGAAAAAATTCTGGCCAGCAAGGGACTTTGAAAATTTTCGGCCAGGCGTCAGACTTAGAAAAAATTCTGGCTAGCATGGGACTTTGAAAATTTTCGGCCAGGCGTCAGACTTCTGGCCAGCATGGGACTTTGAAAAAATTCTGGCTAGCATGGGACTTTGAAAATTTTCAGCTAGGCATCAGACTTTGAAAAAATTCTGGCCAGCATGGGACTTTGAATATTTTCGGCCAGGCGTCAGACTTAGAAAAAATTCTGGCCAGCATGGGACTTTGAAATATTTCAGGTAGGCGTCAGACTTTGAATATTTTCGGCCAGGCGTCAGACTTAGAAAAAATTCTGGCCAGCATGGGACTTTGAAAATTTTCAGCCAGGCATCAGACTTTGAAAAAATTCTGGCCAGCATGTGACTTTGAAAATTTTCGGCCAAGCGTCAGACTTAGAAAAAATTCTGGCCAGCATGGGACTTAGAAAAAAATTCTGGATATCATGGGACTTTGAAATATTTCAGGTAGGCGTCAGACTTAGAAAAAATTCTGGCCAGGCATCAGACTTTGAAAAAATTCTGGCCAGCATGGGACTTTGAAAATTTTCGGCCAAGCGTCAGACTTAGAAAAAATTCTGGCCAGCATGGGACTTAGAAAAAATTCTGGCTAGCATGGGACTTTGAACATTTTCAGCCAGGGGTCGGACTTAGAAAAAATTCTGGCCAGCAAGGGACTTTGAAAATTTTCAGCCAGGCGTCGGACTTAGAAAAAATTCTGTCCAGCATGGGACTTTGAAAATTTTCGGCCAGGCGTCAGACTTTGAAAAAAATTCTGGCCAGCATGGGACTTTGAAAATTTTCGGCTAGGCGTCAGACTTTGAAAAATTTCTGGCCAGCATGGGACTTTGAAAAAATTCTGGCCAGCATGGAACTTTGAAAATTTTCGGCCAGGCGTCAGACTTTGAAAAAATTCTGGCTAGCATGGGACTTTGAAAATTTTCGGCCAGGCATCAGACTTAGAAAATAATTCTGGCCAGCATGGGACTTTGAAAATTTTCAGCCAGGCATCAGACTTAGAAAAAATTCTGGCCAGCATGGGACTTTGAAATATTTCAGGTAGGCGTCAGACTTTGAAAAAATTCTGGCCAGCATGGGACTTTGAAATATTTCAGGTAGGCGTCAGACTGAAAATTTTCGGCCAGGCGTCAGACTTTGAAAAAATTCTGGCCAGCATGGGACTTTGAAAATTTTCGGCCAAGCGTCAGACTTAGAAAAAATTCTGGCCAGCATGGGACTTAGAAAAAATTCTGGCTAGCATGGGACTTTGAAAATTTTCAGCCAGGGGTCGGACTTAGAAAAAAATTCTAGCCAGCATGGGACTTTGAAAATTTTCGGCCAGGCATCAGACTTAGAAAAAATTCTGGCCAGCATGGGACTTTGAAATATTTCAGGTAGGCGTTAGACTTTGAAAATTTTCGGCCAGGCGTCAGACTTTGAAAAAATTCTGGCCAGCATGGGACTTTGAAAATTTTCAGCCAGGCATCAGACTTTGAAAAAATTCTGGCCAGCATGGGACTTTGAAAATTTTCGGCCAGGCGTCAGACTTAGAAAAAATTCTGGCCAGCATGGGACTTTGAAAATTTTCGGCCAGGCATCAGACTTAGAAAATAATTCTGGCCAGCATGGGACTTTGAAAATTTTCAGCCAGGCATCAGACTTAGAAAAAATTCTGGCCAGCATGGGACTTTGAAATATTTCAGGTAGGCGTCAGACTTTGAAAAAATTCTGGCCAGCATGGGACTTTGAAATATTTCAGGTAGGCGTCAGACTGAAAATTTTCGGCCAGGCGTCAGACTTTGAAAAAATTCTGGCCAGCATGGGACTTTGAAAATTTTCGGCCAAGCGTCAGACTTAGAAAAAATTCTGGCCAGCATGGGACTTAGAAAAAATTCTGGCTAGCATGGGACTTTGAAAATTTGCAGCCAGGGGTCGGACTTAGAAAAAAATTCTAGCCAGCATGGGACTTTGAAAATTTTCGGCCAGGCATCAGACTTAGAAAAAATTCTGGCCAGCATGGGACTTTGAAATATTTCAGGTAGGCGTTAGACTTTGAAAATTTTCGGCCAGGCGTCAGACTTTGAAAAAATTCTGGCCAGCATGGGACTTTGAAAATTTTCAGCCAGGCATCAGACTTTGAAAAAATTCTGGCCAGCATGGGACTTTGAAAATTTTCGGCCAGGCGTCAGACTTAGAAAAAATTCTGGCCAGCATGGGACTTTGAAAATTTTCGGCCAGGCGTCAGACTTTGAAAAAATTCTGGCCAGCATGGGACTTTGAAAATTTTCAGCCAGGCATCAGACTTTGAAAAAATTCTGGCCAGCATGGGACTTTGAAAATTTTCGGCCAGGCGTCAGACTTAGAAAAAATTCTGGCCAGCATGGGACTTTGAAATATTTCAGGTAGGCGTCAGACTTAGAAAAAATTCTGGCCAGCATGGGACTTTGAAAATTTTCAGCCAGGCATCAGACTTTGAAAAAATTCTGGCCAGCATGGGACTTTGAAAATTTTCAGCCAGGCATCAGACTTTGAAAAAATTCTGGCCAGCATGGGACTTTGAAAATTTTCGGCCAGGCGTCAGACTTAGAAAAAATTCTGGCCAGCATGGGACTTTGAAATATTTCAGGTAGGCGTCAGACTTAGAAAAAATTCTGGCCAGCAAGGGACTTTGAAAATTTTCGGCCAGGCGTCAGACTTTGAAAAAATTCTGGCCAGCATGGGACTTTGAAAATTTTCGGCCAGGCGTCAGACTTAGAAAAAATTCTGGCCAGCATGGGACTTTGAAATATTTCAGGTAGGCGTCAGACTTAGAAAAAATTCTGGCCAGCAAGGGACTTTGAAAATTTTCAGCCAGGGGTCAGACTTAGAAAAAATTCTGGCCAGCATGGGACTTTGAAAAAATTCTGGCTAGCATGGGACTTTGAAATATTTCAGGTAGGCGTCAGACTTAGAAAAAATTCTGGCCAGCATGGGACTTTGAAATATTTCAGGTAGGCGTCAGACTTAGAAAAAATTCTGGCCAGGCATCAGACTTTGAAAAAATTCTGGCCAGCATGGGACTTTGAAAATTTTCGGCCAAGCGTCAGACTTAGAAAAAATTCTGGCCAGCATGGGACTTAGAAAAAATTCTGGCTAGCATGGGACTTTGAACATTTTCAGCCAGGGGTCGGACTTAGAAAAAATTCTGGCCAGCAAGGGACTTTGAAAATTTTCAGCCAGGCGTCGGACTTAGAAAAAATTCTGTCCAGCATGGGACTTTGAAAATTTTCGGCCAGGCGTCAGACTTTGAAAAAAATTCTGGCCAGCATGGGACTTTGAAAATTTTCGGCTAGGCGTCAGACTTTGAAAAATTTCTGGCCAGCATGGGACTTTGAAAAAATTCTGGCCAGCATGGAACTTTGAAAATTTTCGGCCAGGCGTCAGACTTTGAAAAAATTCTGGCTAGCATGGGACTTTGAAAATTTTCGGCCAGGCATCAGACTTAGAAAATAATTCTGGCCAGCATGGGACTTTGAAAATTTTCAGCCAGGCATCAGACTTAGAAAAAATTCTGGCCAGCATGGGACTTTGAAATATTTCAGGTAGGCGTCAGACTTTGAAAAAATTCTGGCCAGCATGGGACTTTGAAAATTTTCGGCCAGGCATCAGACTTAGAAAAAATTCTGGCCAGCATGGGACTTTGAAATATTTCAGGTAGGCGTCAGACTTTGAAAATTTTCGGCCAGGCGTCAGACTTCTGGCCAGCATGGGACTTAGAAAAAATTCTGGCTAGCATGGGACTTTGAAAATTTTCAGCCAGGGGTCAGACTTAGAAAAAATTCTGGCCAGCATGGGACTTTGAAAAAATTCTGGCTAGCATGGGACTTTGAAATATTTCAGGTAGGCGTCAGACTTAGAAAAAATTCTGGCCAGCATGGGACTTTGAAATATTTCAGGTAGGCGTCAGACTTAGAAAAAATTCTGGCCAGGCATCAGACTTTGAAAAAATTCTGGCCAGCATGGGACTTTGAAAATTTTCGGCCAAGCGTCAGACTTAGAAAAAATTCTGGCCAGCATGGGACTTAGAAAAAATTCTGGCTAGCATGGGACTTTGAACATTTTCAGCCAGGGGTCGGACTTAGAAAAAATTCTGGCCAGCAAGGGACTTTGAAAATTTTCAGCCAGGCGTCGGACTTAGAAAAAATTCTGTCCAGCATGGGACTTTGAAAATTTTCGGCCAGGCGTCAGACTTTGAAAAAAATTCTGGCCAGCATGGGACTTTGAAAATTTTCGGCTAGGCGTCAGACTTTGAAAAATTTCTGGCCAGCATGGGACTTTGAAAAAATTCTGGCCAGCATGGAACTTTGAAAATTTTCGGCCAGGCGTCAGACTTTGAAAAAATTCTGGCTAGCATGGGACTTTGAAAATTTTCGGCCAGGCATCAGACTTAGAAAATAATTCTGGCCAGCATGGGACTTTGAAAATTTTCAGCCAGGCATCAGACTTAGAAAAAATTCTGGCCAGCATGGGACTTTGAAATATTTCAGGTAGGCGTCAGACTTTGAAAAAATTCTGGCCAGCATGGGACTTTGAAATATTTCAGGTAGGCGTCAGACTGAAAATTTTCGGCCAGGCGTCAGACTTTGAAAAAATTCTGGCCAGCATGGGACTTTGAAAATTTTCGGCCAAGCGTCAGACTTAGAAAAAATTCTGGCCAGCATGGGACTTAGAAAAAATTCTGGCTAGCATGGGACTTTGAAAATTTTCAGCCAGGGGTCGGACTTAGAAAAAAATTCTAGCCAGCATGGGACTTTGAAAATTTTCGGCCAGGCATCAGACTTAGAAAAAATTCTGGCCAGCATGGGACTTTGAAATATTTCAGGTAGGCGTTAGACTTTGAAAATTTTCGGCCAGGCGTCAGACTTTGAAAAAATTCTGGCCAGCATGGGACTTTGAAAATTTTCAGCCAGGCATCAGACTTTGAAAAAATTCTGGCCAGCATGGGACTTTGAAAATTTTCGGCCAGGCGTCAGACTTAGAAAAAATTCTGGCCAGCATGGGACTTTGAAAATTTTCGGCCAGGCGTCAGACTTTGAAAAAATTCTGGCCAGCATGGGACTTTGAAAATTTTCAGCCAGGCATCAGACTTTGAAAAAATTCTGGCCAGCATGGGACTTTGAAAATTTTCGGCCAGGCGTCAGACTTAGAAAAAATTCTGGCCAGCATGGGACTTTGAAATATTTCAGGTAGGCGTCAGACTTAGAAAAAATTCTGGCCAGCATGGGACTTTGAAAATTTTCAGCCAGGCATCAGACTTTGAAAAAATTCTGGCCAGCATGGGACTTTGAAAATTTTCAGCCAGGCATCAGACTTAGAAAAAATTCTGGCCAGCAAGGGACTTTGAAATATTTCTGGTAGGCGTCAGACTTTGAAAAAATTCTGGCCAGCATGGGACTTTGAAATATTTCAGCTAGGCGTCGGACTTAGAAAAAATTCTGGCCAGCATGGAACTTTGAAAATTTTCGGCCAGGCGTCAGACTTAGAAAAAATTCTGGCCAGCATGGGACTTTGAAAATTTTCGGCCAGGCGTCAGACTTAGAAAAAATTCTGGCCAGCATGGGACTTTGAAATATTTCAGGTAGGCGTCAGACTTAGAAAAAATTCTGGCCAGCAAGGGACTTTGAAAATTTTCGGCCAGGCGTCAGACTTTGAAAAAATTCTGGCCAGCATGGGACTTTGAAAATTTTCGGCCAGGCGTCAGACTTAGAAAAAATTCTGGCCAGCAAGGGACTTTGAAATATTTCTGGTAGGCGTCAGACTTTGAAAAAATTCTGGCCAGCATGGGACTTTGAAATATTTCAGGTAGGCGTTAGACTTTGAAAATTTTCGGCCAGGCGTCAGACTTTGAAAAAATTCTGGCCAGCATGGGACTTTGAAAACTTTCAGCCAGGCATCAGACTTTGAAAAAATTCTGGCCAGCATGGGACTTTGAAAATTTTCGGCCAGGCGTCAGACTTAGAAAAAATTCTGGCCAGCATGGGACTTTGAAAATTTTCGGCCAGGCGTCAGACTTTGAAAAAATTCTGGCCAGCATGGGACTTTGAAAATTTTCAGCCAGGCATCAGACTTTGAAAAAATTCTGGCCAGCATGGGACTTTGAAAATTTTCGGCCAGGCGTCAGACTTAGAAAAAATTCTGGCCAGCATGGGACTTTGAAATATTTCAGGTAGGCGTCAGACTTAGAAAAAATTCTGGCCAGCATGGGACTTTGAAAATTTTCAGCCAGGCATCAGACTTTGAAAAAATTCTGGCCAGCATGGGACTTTGAAAATTTTCGGCCAGGCGTCAGACTTAGAAAAAATTCTGGCCAGCATGGGACTTTGAAATATTTCAGGTAGGCGTCAGACTTAGAAAAAATTCTGGCCAGCAAGGGACTTTGAAAATTTTCGGCCAGGCGTCAGACTTTGAAAAAATTCTGGCCAGCATGGGACTTTGAAAATTTTCGGCCAGGCGTCAGACTTAGAAAAAATTCTGGCCAGCATGGGACTTTGAAATATTTCAGGTAGGCGTCAGACTTAGAAAAAATTCTGGCCAGCAAGGGACTTTGAAAATTTTCAGCCAGGGGTCAGACTTAGAAAAAATTCTGGCCAGCATGGGACTTTGAAAAAATTCTGGCTAGCATGGGACTTTGAAATATTTCAGGTAGGCGTCAGACTTAGAAAAAATTCTGGCCAGCATGGGACTTTGAAATATTTCAGGTAGGCGTCAGACTTAGAAAAAATTCTGGCCAGGCATCAGACTTTGAAAAAATTCTGGCCAGCATGGGACTTTGAAAATTTTCGGCCAAGCGTCAGACTTAGAAAAAATTCTGGCCAGCATGGGACTTAGAAAAAATTCTGGCTAGCATGGGACTTTGAACATTTTCAGCCAGGGGTCGGACTTAGAAAAAATTCTGGCCAGCAAGGGACTTTGAAAATTTTCAGCCAGGCGTCGGACTTAGAAAAAATTCTGTCCAGCATGGGACTTTGAAAATTTTCGGCCAGGCGTCAGACTTTGAAAAAAATTCTGGCCAGCATGGGACTTTGAAAATTTTCGGCTAGGCGTCAGACTTTGAAAAATTTCTGGACAGCATGGGACTTTGAAAAAATTCTGGCCAGCATGGAACTTTGAAAATTTTCGGCCAGGCGTCAGACTTTGAAAAAATTCTGGCTAGCATGGGACTTTGAAAATTTTCGGCCAGGCATCAGACTTAGAAAATAATTCTGGCCAGCATGGGACTTTGAAAATTTTCAGCCAGGCATCAGACTTAGAAAAAATTCTGGCCAGCATGGGACTTTGAAATATTTCTGGTAGGCGTCAGACTTTGAAAAAATTCTGGCCAGCATGGGACTTTGAAATATTTCAGGTAGGCGTCAGACTGAAAATTTTCGGCCAGGCGTCAGACTTTGAAAAATTTCTGGCCAGCATGGGACTTTGAAAAAATTCTGGCTAGCATGGGACTTTGAAAATTTTCGGCCAGGCATCAGACTTAGAAAATAATTCTGGCCAGCATGGGACTTTGAAAATTTTCAGCCAGGCATCAGACTTAGAAAAAATTCTGGCCAGCATGGGACTTTGAAATATTTCAGGTAGGCGTCAGACTTTGAAAAAATTCTGGCCAGCATGGGACTTTGAAATATTTCAGGTAGGCGTCAGACTGAAAATTTTCGGCCAGGCGTCAGACTTTGAAAAAATTCTGGCCAGCATGGGACTTTGAAAATTTTCGGCCAAGCGTCAGACTTAGAAAAAATTCTGGCCAGCATGGGACTTAGAAAATTTTCGGCCAGGCGTCAGACTTTGAAAAAATTCTGGCTAGCATGGGACTTTGAAAATTTTCGGCCAGGCATCAGACTTAGAAAATAATTCTGGCCAGCATGAGACTTTGAAAATTTTCGGCCAGGCGTCAGACTTAGAAAAAATTCTGGCCAGCATGGGACTTTGAAAATTTTCAGCCAGGCGTCGGACTTAGAAAAAATTCTGGCCAGCATGGGACTTTGAAATATTTCAGGGAGGTGTCAGACTTTGAAAATTTTCGGCCAGGCGTCGGACTTAGAAAAATTTCTGGCCAGCATGGGACTTTGAAAAAATTCTGGCCAGCATGGAACTTTGAAAATTTTCGGCCAGGCGTCAGACTTTGAAAAAATTCTGGCTAGCATGGGACTTTGAAAATTTTCGGCCAGGCATCAGACTTAGAAAATAATTCTGGCCAGCATGGGACTTTGAAAATTTTCGGCCAGGCGTCAGACTTAGAAAAAATTCTGGCCAGCATGGGACTTTGAAAATTTTCAGCCAGGCGTCGGACTTAGAAAAAATTCTGGCCAGCATGGGACTTTGAAATATTTCAGGTAGGCGTCAGACTTTGAAAATTTTCGGCCAGGCGTCAGACTTCTGGCCAGCATGGGACTTAGAAAAAATTCTGGCTAGCATGGGACTTTGAAAATTTTCAGCCAGGGGTCAGACTTAGAAAAAATTCTGGCCAGCATGGGACTTTGAAAAAATTCTGGCTAGCATGGGACTTTGAAATATTTCAGGTAGGCGTCAGACTTAGAAAAAATTCTGGCCAGCATGGGACTTTGAAATATTTCAGGTAGGCGTCAGACTTAGAAAAAATTCTGGCCAGGCATCAGACTTTGAAAAAATTCTGGCCAGCATGGGACTTTGAAAATTTTCGGCCAAGCGTCAGACTTAGAAAAAATTCTGGCCAGCATGGGACTTAGAAAAAATTCTGGCTAGCATGGGACTTTGAACATTTTCAGCCAAGGGTCGGACTTAGAAAAAATTCTGGCCAGCAAGGGACTTTGAAAATTTTCAGCCAGGCGTCGGACTTAGAAAAAATTCTGTCCAGCATGGGACTTTGAAAATTTTCGGCCAGGCGTCAGACTTTGAAAAAAATTCTGGCCAGCATGGGACTTTGAAAATTTTCGGCTAGGCGTCAGACTTTGAAAAATTTCTGGCCAGCATGGGACTTTGAAAAAATTCTGGCCAGCATGGAACTTTGAAAATTTTCGGCCAGGCGTCAGACTTTGAAAAAATTCTGGCTAGCATGGGACTTTGAAAATTTTCGGCCAGGCATCAGACTTAGAAAATAATTCTGGCCAGCATGGGACTTTGAAAATTTTCAGCCAGGCATCAGACTTAGAAAAAATTCTGGCCAGCATGGGACTTTGAAATATTTCAGGTAGGCGTCAGACTTTGAAAAAATTCTGGCCAGCATGGGACTTTGAAATATTTCAGGTAGGCGTCAGACTGAAAATTTTCGGCCAGGCGTCAGACTTTGAAAAAATTCTGGCCAGCATGGGACTTTGAAAATTTTCGGCCAAGCGTCAGACTTAGAAAAAATTCTGGCCAGCATGGGACTTAGAAAAAATTCTGGCTAGCATGGGACTTTGAAAATTTTCAGCCAGGGGTCGGACTTAGAAAAAAATTCTAGCCAGCATGGGACTTTGAAAATTTTCGGCCAGGCATCAGACTTAGAAAAAATTCTGGCCAGCATGGGACTTTGAAATATTTCAGGTAGGCGTTAGACTTTGAAAATTTTCGGCCAGGCGTCAGACTTTGAAAAAATTCTGGCCAGCATGGGACTTTGAAAATTTTCAGCCAGGCATCAGACTTTGAAAAAATTCTGGCCAGCATGGGACTTTGAAAATTTTCGGCCAGGCGTCAGACTTAGAAAAAATTCTGGCCAGCATGGGACTTTGAAATATTTCAGGTAGGCGTCAGACTTAGAAAAAATTCTGGCCAGCATGGGACTTTGAAAATTTTCAGCCAGGCATCAGACTTTGAAAAAATTCTGGCCAGCATGGGACTTTGAAAATTTTCAGCCAGGCATCAGACTTTGAAAAAATTCTGGCCAGCATGGGACTTTGAAAATTTTCGGCCAGGCGTCAGACTTAGAAAAAATTCTGGCCAGCATGGGACTTTGAAATATTTCAGGTAGGCGTCAGACTTAGAAAAAATTCTGGCCAGCAAGGGACTTTGAAAATTTTCGGCCAGGCGTCAGACTTTGAAAAAATTCTGGCCAGCATGGGACTTTGAAAATTTTCGGCCAGGCGTCAGACTTAGAAAAAATTCTGGCCAGCATGGGACTTTGAAATATTTCAGGTAGGCGTCAGACTTAGAAAAAATTCTGGCCAGCAAGGGACTTTGAAAATTTTCAGCCAGGGGTCAGACTTAGAAAAAATTCTGGCCAGCATGGGACTTTGAAAAAATTCTGGCTAGCATGGGACTTTGAAATATTTCAGGTAGGCGTCAGACTTAGAAAAAATTCTGGCCAGCATGGGACTTTGAAATATTTCAGGTAGGCGTCAGACTTAGAAAAAATTCTGGCCAGGCATCAGACTTTGAAAAAATTCTGGCCAGCATGGGACTTTGAAAATTTTCGGCCAAGCGTCAGACTTAGAAAAAATTCTGGCCAGCATGGGACTTAGAAAAAATTCTGGCTAGCATGGGACTTTGAACATTTTCAGCCAGGGGTCGGACTTAGAAAAAATTCTGGCCAGCAAGGGACTTTGAAAATTTTCAGCCAGGCGTCGGACTTAGAAAAAATTCTGTCCAGCATGGGACTTTGAAAATTTTCGGCCAGGCGTCAGACTTTGAAAAAAATTCTGGCCAGCATGGGACTTTGAAAATTTTCGGCTAGGCGTCAGACTTTGAAAAATTTCTGGCCAGCATGGGACTTTGAAAAAATTCTGGCCAGCATGGAACTTTGAAAATTTTCGGCCAGGCGTCAGACTTTGAAAAAATTCTGGCTAGCATGGGACTTTGAAAATTTTCGGCCAGGCATCAGACTTAGAAAATAATTCTGGCCAGCATGGGACTTTGAAAATTTTCAGCCAGGCATCAGACTTAGAAAAAATTCTGGCCAGCATGGGACTTTGAAATATTTCAGGTAGGCGTCAGACTTTGAAAAAATTCTGGCCAGCATGGGACTTTGAAATATTTCAGGTAGGCGTCAGACTGAAAATTTTCGGCCAGGCGTCAGACTTTGAAAAAATTCTGGCCAGCATGGGACTTTGAAAATTTTCGGCCAAGCGTCAGACTTAGAAAAAATTCTGGCCAGCATGGGACTTAGAAAAAATTCTGGCTAGCATGGGACTTTGAAAATTTTCAGCCAGGGGTCGGACTTAGAAAAAAATTCTAGCCAGCATGTGACTTTGAAAATTTTCGGCCAGGCATCAGACTTAGAAAAAATTCTGGCCAGCATGGGACTTTGAAATATTTCAGGTAGGCGTTAGACTTTGAAAATTTTCGGCCAGGCGTCAGACTTTGAAAAAATTCTGGCCAGCATGGGACTTTGAAAACTTTCAGCCAGGCATCAGACTTTGAAAAAATTCTGGCCAGCATGGGACTTTGAAAATTTTCGGCCAGGCGTCAGACTTAGAAAAAATTCTGGCCAGCATGGGACTTTGAAAATTTTCGGCCAGGCGTCAGACTTTGAAAAAATTCTGGCCAGCATGGGACTTTGAAAATTTTCAGCCAGGCATCAGACTTTGAAAAAATTCTGGCCAGCATGGGACTTTGAAAATTTTCGGCCAGGCGTCAGACTTAGAAAAAATTCTGGCCAGCATGGGACTTTGAAATATTTCAGGTAGGCGTCAGACTTAGAAAAAATTCTGGCCAGCATGGGACTTTGAAAATTTTCAGCCAGGCATCAGACTTTGAAAAAATTCTGGCCAGCATGGGACTTTGAAAATTTTCGGCCAGGCGTCAGACTTAGAAAAAATTCTGGCCAGCATGGGACTTTGAAATATTTCAGGTAGGCGTCAGACTTAGAAAAAATTCTGGCCAGCAAGGGACTTTGAAAATTTTCGGCCAGGCGTCAGACTTTGAAAAAATTCTGGCCAGCATGGGACTTTGAAAATTTTCGGCCAGGCGTCAGACTTAGAAAAAATTCTGGCCAGCATGGGACTTTGAAATATTTCAGGTAGGCGTCAGACTTAGAAAAAATTCTGGCCAGCAAGGGACTTTGAAAATTTTCAGCCAGGGGTCAGACTTAGAAAAAATTCTGGCCAGCATGGGACTTTGAAAAAATTCTGGCTAGCATGGGACTTTGAAATATTTCAGGTAGGCGTCAGACTTAGAAAAAATTCTGGCCAGCATGGGACTTTGAAATATTTCAGGTAGGCGTCAGACTTAGAAAAAATTCTGGCCAGGCATCAGACTTTGAAAAAATTCTGGCCAGCATGGGACTTTGAAAATTTTCGGCCAAGCGTCAGACTTAGAAAAAATTCTGGCCAGCATGGGACTTAGAAAAAATTCTGGCTAGCATGGGACTTTGAACATTTTCAGCCAGGGGTCGGACTTAGAAAAAATTCTGGCCAGCAAGGGACTTTGAAAATTTTCAGCCAGGCGTCGGACTTAGAAAAAATTCTGTCCAGCATGGGACTTTGAAAATTTTCGGCCAGGCGTCAGACTTTGAAAAAAATTCTGGCCAGCATGGGACTTTGAAAATTTTCGGCTAGGCGTCAGACTTTGAAAAATTTCTGGACAGCATGGGACTTTGAAAAAATTCTGGCCAGCATGGAACTTTGAAAATTTTCGGCCAGGCGTCAGACTTTGAAAAAATTCTGGCTAGCATGGGACTTTGAAAATTTTCGGCCAGGCATCAGACTTAGAAAATAATTCTGGCCAGCATGGGACTTTGAAAATTTTCAGCCAGGCATCAGACTTAGAAAAAATTCTGGCCAGCATGGGACTTTGAAATATTTCTGGTAGGCGTCAGACTTTGAAAAAATTCTGGCCAGCATGGGACTTTGAAATATTTCAGGTAGGCGTCAGACTGAAAATTTTCGGCCAGGCGTCAGACTTTGAAAAATTTCTGGCCAGCATGGGACTTTGAAAAAATTCTGGCTAGCATGGGACTTTGAAAATTTTCGGCCAGGCATCAGACTTAGAAAATAATTCTGGCCAGCATGGGACTTTGAAAATTTTCAGCCAGGCATCAGACTTAGAAAAAATTCTGGCCAGCATGGGACTTTGAAATATTTCAGGTAGGCGTCAGACTTTGAAAAAATTCTGGCCAGCATGGGACTTTGAAATATTTCAGGTAGGCGTCAGACTGAAAATTTTCGGCCAGGCGTCAGACTTTGAAAAAATTCTGGCCAGCATGGGACTTTGAAAATTTTCGGCCAAGCGTCAGACTTAGAAAAAATTCTGGCCAGCATGGGACTTAGAAAAAATTCTGGCTAGCATGGGACTTTGAAAATTTTCAGCCAGGGGTCGGACTTAGAAAAAAATTCTAGCCAGCATGGGACTTTGAAAATTTTCGGCCAGGCATCAGACTTAGAAAAAATTCTGGCCAGCATGGGACTTTGAAATATTTCAGGTAGGCGTTAGACTTTGAAAATTTTCGGCCAGGCGTCAGACTTTGAAAAAATTCTGGCCAGCATGGGACTTTGAAAATTTTCAGCCAGGCATCAGACTTTGAAAAAATTCTGGCCAGCATGGGACTTTGAAAATTTTCGGCCAGGCGTCAGACTTAGAAAAAATTCTGGCCAGCATGGGACTTTGAAAATTTTCGGCCAGGCGTCAGACTTTGAAAAAATTCTGGCCAGCATGGGACTTTGAAAATTTTCAGCCAGGCATCAGACTTTGAAAAAATTCTGGCCAGCATGGGACTTTGAAAATTTTCGGCCAGGCGTCAGACTTAGAAAAAATTCTGGCCAGCATGGGACTTTGAAATATTTCAGGTAGGCGTCAGACTTAGAAAAAATTCTGGCCAGCATGGGACTTTGAAAATTTTCAGCCAGGCATCAGACTTTGAAAAAATTCTGGCCAGCATGGGACTTTGAAAATTTTCGGCCAGGCGTCAGACTTAGAAAAAATTCTGGCCAGCATGGGACTTTGAAATATTTCAGGTAGGCGTCAGACTTAGAAAAAATTCTGGCCAGCAAGGGACTTTGAAAATTTTCGGCCAGGCGTCAGACTTTGAAAAAATTCTGGCCAGCATGGGACTTTGAAATATTTCAAGCAGGCGTGAGACTTTGAAAATTTTCGGCCAGGCGTCAGACTTTGAAAAATTTCTGGCCAGCATGGGACTTTGAAAAAATTCTGGCCAGCATGGAACTTTGAAAATTTTCGGCCAGGCGTCAGACTTTGAAAAAATTCTGGCTAGCATGGGACTTTGAAAATTTTCAGCCAGGCATCAGACTTAGAAAAAATTCTGGCCAGCATGGGACTTTGAAATATTTCAGGTAGGCGTCAGACTTTGAAAATTTTCGGCCAGGCGTCAGACTTAGAAAAAATTCTGGCCAGCATGGGACTTTGAAAATTTTCAGCCAGGCGTCGGACTTAGAAAAAATTCTGGCTAGCATGGGACTTTGAAAATTTTCAGCTAGGCGTCGGACTTAGAAAAAATTCTGGCCAGCATGGGACTTTGAAAATTTTCGGCCAGGCATCAGACTTAGAAAATAATTCTGGCCAGCATGGGACTTTGAAAATTTTCAGCCAGGCATCAGACTTAGAAAAAATTCTGGCCAGCATGGGACTTTGAAATATTTCAGGTAGGCGTCAGACTTTAAATATTTTCGGCCAGGCGTCAGACTTTGAAAAAATTCTGGCTAGCATGGGACTTTGAAAATTTTCGGCCAGGCATCAGACTTAGAAAAAATTCTGGCCAGCATGGGACTTTGAAATATTTCAGCTAGGCGTCGGACTTAGAAAAAATTCTGGCCAGCATGGAACTTTGAAAATTTTCGGCCAGGCGTCAGACTGAAAAAATTCTGGCTAGCATGGGACTTTGAAATATTTCAGGTAGGTGTCAGACTTTGAAAATTTTCGGGCAGGCGTTGGACTTTGAAAATTTCCGGGAAGGTGTGGGACTTTGAAAATTTTCGGACAGGCGTTGGACTTTGAAAATTTTCGGGCCTGGTGACCCAGGCTATTGAAATGAATGGTGTGGGACTTTGAAATATTTCGGGCAGGCGTCAGACTTTGAAAAAATCTGACAACCAGGCCAGAGAGCAGGCCGTCTGCCCAAGGAGGCCGCCCCAACCCTCCTCTTTGTCGGACATAAGTCTGGTGAGCCTCCCTTGTTCGGCCCTGGAGGTGCCTCGTCTGAAATTGCTCCCTTCTGAAATCGTGACAACTCCATTTTGCGGTTTGGGTGGAAAGGTCCCCAGATAGGAAGCCGGGTGCCCTATCTGCAGCGCCCCCCGATGGTGGCCGGCGGTACTGCAACCCTTTTAACCCAGGCTATTGAAAAGATTGGTGTGGGACTTTGAAAATTGTCAGACAGGGGTGGGACTTTGAAAATTTTCGGAGAGGCGCCAGACTTTGAAAACGTTTGTGCCTGTGTCAGACTTTGAAAATTTTCAGACAAGTGTGGGACTTTGAAAATTTTCAGCCAGGCGTCAGACTTAGAAAAAATTCTGGCCAGCATGGGACTTTGAAAATTTTCGGCCAGGCATCAGACTTAGAAAAAATTCTGGCCAGCATGGGACTTTGAAAAAATTCTGTCTAGCATGGGACTTTGAAAATTTTCAGCTAGGCGTCGGACTTAGAAAAAATTCTGGCCAGCATGAGACTTTGAAAATTTTCGGCCAGGCGTCAGACTTTGAAAAAATTCTGGCTAGCATGGGACTTTGAAAATTTTCGGCCAGGCGTCAGACTTAGAAAAAATCTGACAACCAGGCCAGAGAGCAGGCCGTCTGCCCAAGGAGGCCGCCCCAACCCTCCTCTTTGTCGGACATAAGTCTGGTGAGCCTCCCTTGTTCGGCCCTGGAGGTGCCTCGTCTGAAATTGCTCCCTTCTGAAATCGTGACAACTCCATTTTGCGGTTTGGGTGGAAAGGTCCCCAGATAGGGAACCGGGTGCCCTATCTGCAGCGCCCCCCGATGGTGGCCGGCGGTACTGCAACCCTTTTAACCCAGGCTATTGAAAAGATTGGTGTGGGACTTTGAAAATTGTCAGACAGGGGTGGGACTTTGAAAATTTTCGGAGAGGCGCCAGACTTTGAAAACGTTTGTGCCTGTGTCAGACTTTGAAAATTTTCAGACAAGTGTGGGACTTTGAAAATTTTCAGCCAGGCGTCAGACTTAGAAAAAATTCTGGCCAGCATGGGACTTTGAAAATTTTCGGCCAGGCATCAGACTTAGAAAAAATTCTGTCTAGCATGGGACTTTGAAAATTTTCAGCTAGGCGTCGGACTTAGAAAAAATTCTGGCCAGCATGAGACTGAAAATTTTCGGCCAGGCGTCAGACTTAGAAAAAATTCTGGCCAGCATGGGACTTTGAAAATTTTCAGCCAGGCATCAGACTTTGAAAAAATTCTGGCCAGCATGGGACTTTGAAAATTTTCGGCCAGGCGTCAGACTTAGAAAAAATTCTGGCCAGCATGGGACTTTGAAAATTTTCGGCCAGGTGTCAGACTTAGAAAAAATTCTGGACAGCATGGGACTTTGAAAATTTTTGGCCAAGCGTCAGACTTAGAAAAAATTCTGGCCAGCATGGGACTTTGAAAAAATTCTGGCCAGCATGGGACTTTGAAAAAATTCTGGCCAGCATGGGACTTTGAAATATTTCAAGCAGGCGTGAGACTTTGAAAATTTTCGGCCAGGCGTCAGACTTTGAAAAATTTCTGGCCAGCATGGGACTTTGAAAAAATTCTGGCCAGCATGGAACTTTGAAAATTTTCGGCCAGGCGTCAGACTTTGAAAAAATTCTGGCTAGCATGGGACTTTGAAAATTTTCAGCCAGGCATCAGACTTAGAAAAAATTCTGGCCAGCATGGGACTTTGAAATATTTCAGGTAGGCGTCAGACTTTGAAAATTTTCGGCCAGGCGTCAGACTTAGAAAAAATTCTGGCCAGCATGGGACTTTGAAAATTTTCAGCCAGGCGTCGGACTTAGAAAAAATTCTGGCTACCATGGGACTTTGAAAATTTTCAGCTAGGCGTCGGACTTAGAAAAAATTCTGGCCAGCATGGGACTTTGAAAATTTTCGGCCAGGCATCAGACTTAGAAAATAATTCTGGCCAGCATGGGACTTTGAAAATTTTCAGCCAGGCATCAGACTTAGAAAAAATTCTGGCCAGCATGGGACTTTGAAATATTTCAGGCAGGTGTTAGACTTTGAAAATTTTCGGCCAGGCGTCAGACTTCTGGCCAGCATGGGACTTTGAAAATTTTCAGCCAGGCATCAGACTTTGAAAAAATTCTGGCCAGCATGGGACTTTGAAAATTTTCGGCCAGGCGTCAGACTTTGAAAAAATTCTGGCCAGCATGGGACTTTGAAATATTTCAAGCAGGCGTGAGACTTTGAAAATTTTCAGGTAGGCGTCAGACTTTGAAAATTTTCGGCCAGGCGTCAGACTTAGAAAAAATTCTGGCCAGCATGGGACTTTGAAATATTTCAGGTAGGCGTCAGACTTTGAAAATTTCCGGCCAGGCGTCAGACTTAGAAAAAATTCTGGCCAGCATGGGACTTTGAAAATTTTCAGCCAGGCGTCGGACTTTGAAAAATTTCTGGCCAGCATGGGACTTAGAAAAAATTCTGGCCAGCATGGGACTTGGAAATATTTCAGGTAGGCGTCGGACTTAGAAAAAATTCTGGCCAGCATGGGACTTTGAAAATTTTCAGGTAGGCGTCAGACTTTGAAAATTTTCGGCCAGGCGTCAGACTTAGAAAAAATTCTGGCCAGCATGGGACTTTGAAAATTTTCAGCCAGGCATCAGACTTAAAAAAATTCTGGCCAGCATGGGACTTTGAAATATTTCAGGTAGGCGTCAGACTTTGAAAATTTCCGGCCAGGCGTCAGACTTAGAAAAAATTCTGGCCAGCATGGGACTTTGAAAATTTTCAGCCAGGCGTCGGACTTTGAAAAATTTCTGGCCAGCATGGGACTTTGAAAATTTTCGGCCAGGCGTCAGACTTAGAAAAAATTCTGGCCAGCATGGGACTTTGAAAATTTTCGGCCAGGCGTCAGACTTAGAAAAAATTCTGGCCAGCATGGGACTTTGAAAATTTTCAGCCAGGCATCAGACTTTGAAAAAATTCTGGCCAGCATGGGACTTTGAAAATTTTCGGCCAGGCGTCAGACTTAGAAAAAATTCTGGCCAGCATGGGACTTTGAAATATTTCAGGTAGGTGTTAGACTTTGAAAATTTTCGGCCAGGCGTCAGACTTTGAAAAAATTCTGGCCAGCATGGGACTTAGAAAAAATTCTGGATAGCATGGGACTTTGAACATTTTCAGCCAGGGGTCGGACTTAGAAAAAATTCTGGCCAGCATGGGACTTTGAAATATTTCAGGTAGGCGTCAGACTTTGAAAAATTTCTGGCCAGCATGGGACTTTGAAATATTTCAGGTAGGCGTCAGACTTTGAAAAAATTCTGCCCAGCATGGGACTTTGAAATATTTCAGGTAGGCGTCAGACTTTGAAAAAATTCTGGCCAGCATGGGACTTTGAAAAAATTCTGGCCTGCATGGGACTTTTAAATATTTCAGGCAGGCATCAGACTTAGAAAAAATTCTGGCCAGCATGGGACTTTGAAAAAATTCTGGCCAGCATGGGACTTTGAAAATTTTCAGCCAGGCATCAGACTTTGAAAAAATTCTGGCCAGCATGGGACTTTGAAAAAATTCTGGCCAGCATGGGACTTTGAAAATTTTCAGCCAGGCATCAGACTTAGAAAAAATTCTGGCCAGCATGGGACTTTGAAAATATTCTGGCCAGCATGGGACTTTGAAAAAATTCTGGACAGCATGGGACTTTGAAAATTTTCGGCCAGGCGTCAGACTTAGAAAAAATTCTGGCCAGCATGGGACTTTGAAAAAATTCTGGCCAGCATGGGACTTTGAAAATTTTCGGCCAGGCGTCAGACTTAGAAAAAATTTTGGCCTGCATGGGACTTTGAAATATTTCAGGCAGGCGTCAGACTTAGAAAAAATTCTGGCCAGCATGGGACTTTGAAAATTTTCGGCCAGGTGTCAGACTTAGAAAAAATTCTGGCCAGCATGGGACTTTGAAAAAATTCTGGCCAGCATGGGACTTTGAAAATTTTCAGCCAGGCATCAGACTTAGAAAAAATTCTGGCCTGCATGGGACTTTGAAATATTTCAGGCAGGCGTCAGACTTAGAAAAAATTCTGGCCAGCATGGGACTTTGAAAATTTTCGGCCAGGAGTCAGACTTAGAAAAAATTCTGGCCTGCATGGGACTTTGAAAATTTTCGGCCAGGTGTCAGACTTAGAAAAAATTCTGGACAGCATGGGACTTTGAAAATTTTTGGCCAAGCGTCAGACTTAGAAAAAATTCTGGCCAGCATGGGACTTTGAAAAAATTCTGGCCAGCATGGGACTTTGAAAAAATTCTGGCCAGCATGGGACTTTGAAATATTTCAGATAGGCGTCAGACTTAGAAAAAATTCTGGCCAGCAAGGGACTTTGAAAATTTTCGGCCAGGCGTCAGACTTTGAAAAAATTCTGGCCAGCATGGGACTTTGAAAAAATTCTGGCCAGCATGGGACTTTGAAAAAATTCTGGCAGTTGTCAGACTTTGAAAATTTTCGGCCAGGCGTCAGACATAGAAAAAATTGTGGCCACCATGGGACTTTGAAAATTTTCAGCCAGGCATCAGACTTAGAAAAAATTCTGGCCAGCATGGGACTTTGAAAATTTTCGGCCAGCCGTCAGAAAAAATTCTGGCCACCATGAGACTTTGAAAATTTTCAGCCAGGCATCAGACTTAGAAAAAAATCTGGCCAGCATGGGACTTTGAAAATTTTCGGCCAGGCATCAGACTTAGAAAATAATTCTGGCCAGCATGGGACTTTGAAAATTTTCAGCCAGGCATCAGACTTAGAAAAAATTCTGGCCAGCATGGGACTTTGAGATATTTCAGGTAGGCGTCAGACTTTGAAAATTTTCGGCCAGGCGTCAGACTTAGAAAAAATTCTGGCCAGCATGGGACTTTGAAAATTTTCAGCCAGGCGTCGGACTTTGAAAAATTTCTGGCCAGCATGGGACTTTGAAAAAATTCTGGCCAGCATGGAACTTTGAAAATTTTCGGCCAGGCGTCAGACTTTAAAAAAATTCTGGCCAGCATGGAACTTTGAAAATTTTCGGCCAGGCGTCAGACAGAAAAAATTGTGGCCACCATGGGACTTTGAAAATTTTCAGCCAGGCATCAGACTTAGAAAAAATTCTGGCCAGCATGGGACTTTGAAAATTTTCAGCCAGGCGTCAGACTTAGAAAAAATTCTGGCCAGCATGGGACTTTGAAAATTTTCGGCCAGCCGTCAGACTTAGAAAAAATTCTGGCCACCATGGGACTTTGAAAATTTTCAGCCAGGCATCAGACTTAGAAAAAATTCTGGCCAGCATGGGACTTTGAAAATTTTCGGCCAGGCGTCAGACTTTGAAAAAAATTCTGGCCAGCAAGGGACTTTGAAAATTTTCGGCTAGGCGTCAGACTTTGAAAAATTTCTGGCCAGCATGGGACTTTGAAAAAATTCTGGCCAGCATGGAACTTTGAATATTTTCGGCCAGGCGTCAGACTTAGAAAAAATTCTGGCCAGCATGGGACTTTGAAATATTTCAGCCAGGCGTCGGACTTAGAAAAAATTCTGGCCAGCATGGGACTTTGAAATATTTCAGCTAGGCGTCGGACTTTGAAAATTTTCGGCCAGGCATCAGACTTTGAAAAAATTCTGGCCAGCATGGGACTTTGAAAATTTTCGGCCAAGCGTCAGACTTAGAAAAAATTCTGGCCAGCATGGGACTTAGAAAAAATTCTGGCTAGCATGGGACTTTGAAAATTTTCAGCCAGGGGTCGGACTTAGAAAAAATTCTGTCCAGCATGGGACTTTGAAAATTTTCGGCCAGGCGTCAGACTTTGAAAAAAATTCTGGCCAGCATGGGACTTTGAAAATTTTCAGCTAGGCGTCGGACTTAGAAAAAATTCTGGCCAGCATGGGACTTTGAAAAAAATTCTGGCCAGCATGGGACTTTGAAATATTTCAGGTAGGCGTCAGACTGAAAATTTTCGGCCAGGCATCAGACTTTGAAAAAATTCTGGCTAGCATGGGACTTTGAAAATTTTCAGCCAGGGGTCGGACTTAGAAAAAATTCTGGCCAGCATGGGACTTTGAAAATTTTCGGCCAGGCATCAGACTCAGAAAAAATTCTGGCCAGCATGGGACTGAAATATTTCAGGCAGGTGTTAGACTTTGAAAATTTTCGACCAGGCGTCAGACTTCTGGCCAGCATGGGACTTTGAAAATTTTCAGCCAGGCATCAGACTTTGAAAAAAATTCTGGCCAGCATGGGAATTAGAAAATTTTCGGCCAGGCGTCAGACTTTGAAAAAATTCTGGCCAGCATGGGACTTTGAAATATTTCAAGCAGGCGTGAGACTTTGAAAATTTTCGGCCAGGCGTCAGACTTTGAAAAATTTCTGGCCAGCATGGGACTTTGAAAAAATTCTGGCTAGCATGGGACTTTGAAAATTTTCAGCCAGGCATAAGACTTAGAAAAAAATTCTGGCCAGCATGGGACTTTGAAATATTTCAGGTAGGCGTCAGACTTAGAAAAAATTCTGGCCAGCATGGGACTTTGAAAATTTTCGGCCAGGCGTCAGACTTTGAAAAAATTCTGGCCAGCATGGGACTTAGAAAAAATTCTGGCCAGCATGGGACTTTGAAAATTTTCGGCCAGGCGTCAGACTTTGAAAAAATTCTGGCCAGCATGGGACTTTCAAATATTTCAGGTAGGCGTCAGACTGAAAATTTTCGGCCAGGCGTCAGACTTTGAAAAAATTCTGGCCAGCATGGGACTTTGAAAATTTTCGGCCAAGCGTCAGACTTAGAAAAAATTCTGTCCAGCATGGGACTTTGAAAATTTTCGGCCAGGCGTCAGACTTTGAAAAAAATTCTGGCCAGCATGGGACTTTGAAAATTTTCGGCTAGGCGTCAGACTTTGAAAAATTTCTGGCCAGCATGGGACTTTGAAAAAATTCTGGCCAGCATGGAACTTTGAAAATTTTCGGCCAGGCGTCAGACTTTGAAAAAATTCTGGCTAGCATGGGACTTTGAAAATTTTCGGCCAGGCATCAGACTTAGAAAAAATTCTGGCCAGCATGGGACTTTGAAATATTTCAGGTAGGCGTCAGACTTAGAAAAAATTCTGGCCAGCAAGGGACTTTGAAAATTTTCGGCCAGGCGTCAGACTTAGAAAAAATTCTGGCCAGCATGGGACTTTGAAAATTTTCGGCCAGGCGTCAGACTATGAAAAATTTCTGGCCAGCATGGGACTTTGAAAAAATTCTGGCCAGCATGGAACTTTGAAAATTTTCGGCCAGGCGTCAGACTTAGAAAATAATTCTGGCCAGCATGGGACTTTGAAAATTTTCGGCCAGGCGTCAGACTTAGAAAAAATTCTGGCCAGCATGGGAGTTTGAAATATTTCAGGTAGGCGTCGGACTTAGAAAAAATTCTGGCCAGCATGGGACTTGGAAATATTTCAGGTAGGCGTCGGACTTAGAAAAAATTCTGGCCAGCATGGGACTTTGAAATATTTCAGGGAGATGTCAGACTTTGAAAATTTTCGGCCAGGCGTCAGACTTAGAAAAAATTCTGGCCAGCAAGGGACTTTGAAATATTTCAGGTAGGCGTCGGACTTAGAAAAAATTCTAGCCAGCATGGGACTTTGAAAATTTTCGGCCAGGCATCAGACTTTGAAAAAATTCTGGCCAGCATGGGACTTTGAAATATTTCAGGGAGGTGTCAGACTTTGAAAATTTTCGGCCAGGCGTCAGACTTTGAAAAAAATTCTGGCCAGCATGGGACTTTGAAAATTTTCGGCTAGGCGTCAGACTTTGAAAAATTTCTGGCCAGCATGGGACTTTGAAAAAATTCTGGCCAGCATGGAACTTTGAAAATTTTCGGCCAGGCGTCAGACTTTGAAAAAATTCTGGCTAGCATGGGACTTTGAAAATTTTCGGCCAGGCATCAGACTTAGAAAAAATTCTGGCCAGCATGGGACTTTGAAATATTTCAGGTAGGCGTCAGACTTTGAAAAAATTCTGGCCAGCATGGGACTTTGAAATATTTCAGGTAGGCGTCAGACTGAAAATTTTCGGCCAGGCGTCAGACTTAGAAAATAATTCTGGCCAGCATGGGACTTTGAAAATTTTCGGCCAGGCGTCAGACTTAGAAAAAATTCTGGCCAGCATGGGACTTAGAAAAAATTCTGGCTAGCATGGGACTTTGAAAATTTTCAGCCAGGGGTCGGACTTAGAAAAAAATTCTAGCCAGCATGGGACTTTGAAAATTTTCGGCCAGGCATCAGACTTAGAAAAAATTCTGGCCAGCATGGGACTTTGAAATATTTCAGGTAGGCGTTAGACTTAGAAAATTTTCGGCCAGGCGTCAGACTTTGAAAAAATTCTGGCCAGCATGGGACTTTGAAAATTTTCAGCCAGGCATCAGACTTTGAAAAAATTCTGGCCAGCATGGGACTTTGAAAATTTTCGGCCAGGCGTCAGACTTAGAAAAAATTCTGGCCAGCATGGGACTTAGAAAAAATTCTGGATATCATGGGACTTTGAAATATTTCAGGTAGGCGTCAGACTTAGAAAAAATTCTGGCCAGCAAGGGACTTTGAAAATTTTCGGCCAGGCGTCAGACTTAGAAAAAATTCTGGATAGCATGGGACTTTGAACATTTTCAGCCAGGGGTCGGACTTAGAAAAAATTCTGGCCAGCATGGGACTTTGAAATATTTCAGGTAGGGGTCGGACTTAGAAAAAATTCTGGCCAGCAAGGGACTTTGAAAATTTTCGGCCAGGCGTCAGACTTAGAAAAAATTCTGGCCAGCATGGGACTTTGAAAATTTTCGGCCAGGCGTCAGACTATGAAAAATTTCTGGCCAGCATGGGACTTTGAAAAAATTCTGGCCAGCATGGAACTTTGAAAATTTTCGGCCAGGCGTCAGACTTAGAAAATAATTCTGGCCAGCATGGGACTTGGAAATATTTCAGGTAGGCGTCGGACTTAGAAAAAATTCTGGCCAGCATGGGACTTTGAAATATTTCAGGGAGATGTCAGACTTTGAAAATTTTCGGCCAGGCGTCAGACTTAGAAAAAATTCTGGCCAGCAAGGGACTTTGAAAATTTTCGGCTAGGCGTCAGACTTTGAAAAATTTCTGGCCAGCATGGGACTTTGAAAAAATTCTGGCCAGCATGGAACTTTGAAAATTTTCGGCCAGGCGTCAGACTTTGAAAAAATTCTGGCTAGCATGGGACTTTGAAAATTTTCGGCCAGGCGTCAGACTTAGAAAAATTTCTGGCCAGCATGGGACTTTGAAAAAATTCTGGCCAGCATGGAACTTTGAAAATTTTCGGCCAGGCGTCAGACTTTGAAAAAATTCTGGCTAGCATGGGACTTTGAAAATTTTCGGCCAGGCATCAGACTTAGAAAATAATTCTGGCCAGCATGGGACTTTGAAAAAATTCTGGCTAGCATGGGACTTAGAAAAAATTCTGGCTAGCATGGGACTTTGAAAATTTTCAGCCAGGGGTCGGACTTAGAAAAAAATTCTAGCCAGCATGGGACTTTGAAATATTTCAGGTAGGCGTTAGACTTTGAAAATTTTCGGCCAGGCGTCAGACTTTGAAAAAATTCTGGCCAGCATGGGACTTTCAAATATTTCAGGTAGGCGTCAGACTGAAAATTTTCGGCCAGGCGTCAGACTTTGAAAAAATTCTGGCCAGCATGGGACTTTGAAAATTTTCGGCCAAGCGTCAGACTTAGAAAAAATTCTGTCCAGCATGGGACTTTGAAAATTTTCGGCCAGGCGTCAGACTTTGAAAAAAATTCTGGCCAGCATGGGACTTTGAAAATTTTCGGCTAGGCGTCAGACTTTGAAAAATTTCTGGCCAGCATGGGACTTTGAAAAAATTCTGGCCAGCATGGAACTTTGAAAATTTTCGGCCAGGCGTCAGACTTTGAAAAAATTCTGGCTAGCATGGGACTTTGAAAATTTTCGGCCAGGCATCAGACTTAGAAAATAATTCTGGCCAGCATGGGACTTTGAAAATTTTCAGCCAGGCATCAGACTTAGAAAAAATTCTGGCCAGCATGGGACTTTGAAATATTTCAGGTAGGCGTCAGACTTTGAAAAAATTCTGGCCAGCATGGGACTTTGAAATATTTCAGGTAGGCGTCAGACTGAAAATTTTCGGCCAGGCGTCAGACTTTGAAAAATTTCTGGCCAGCATGGGACTTTGAAAAAATTCTGGCTAGCATGGGACTTTGAAAATTTTCGGCCAGGCATCAGACTTAGAAAATAATTCTGGCCAGCATGGGACTTTGAAATATTTCAGGTAGGCGTCAGACTTTGAAAAAATTCTGGCCAGCATGGGACTTTGAAATATTTCAGGTAGGCGTCAGACTGAAAATTTTCGGCCAGGCGTCAGACTTAGAAAAAATTCTGGCTAGCATGGGACTTTGAAAATTTTCAGCCAGGGGTCGGACTTAGAAAAAAATTCTAGCCAGCATGGGACTTTGAAAATTTTCGGCCAGGCATCAGACTTAGAAAAAATTCTGGCCAGCATGGGACTTTGAAATATTTCAGGTAGGCGTTAGACTTTGAAAATTTTCGGCCAGGCGTCAGACTTTGAAAAAATTCTGGCCAGCATGGGACTTTGAAAATTTTCAGCTAGGCATCAGACTTTGAAAAAATTCTGGCCAGCATGGGACTTTGAATATTTTCGGCCAGGCGTCAGACTTAGAAAAAATTCTGGCCAGCATGGGACTTTGAAATATTTCAGGTAGGCGTTAGACTTTGAAAATTTTCGGCCAGGCGTCAGACTTTGAAAAAATTCTGGCCAGCATGGGACTTTGAAAATTTTCAGCCAGGCATCAGACTTTGAAAAAATTCTGGCCAGCATGTGACTTTGAAAATTTTCGGCCAAGCGTCAGACTTAGAAAAAATTCTGGCCAGCATGGGACTTAGAAAAAATTCTGGATATCATGGGACTTTGAAATATTTCAGGTAGGCGTCAGACTTAGAAAAAATTCTGGCCAGCAAGGGACTTTGAAAATTTTCGGCCAGGCGTCAGACTTTGAAAAAATTCTGGCCAGCATGGGACTTAGAAAAAATTCTGGATAGCATGGGACTTTGAACATTTTCAGCCAGGGGTCGGACTTAGAAAAAATTCTGGCCAGCATGGGACTTTGAAATATTTCAGGTAGGCGTCAGACTTAGAAAAAATTCTGGCCAGCAAGGGACTTTGAAAATTTTCGGCCAGGCGTCAGACTTAGAAAAAATTCTGGCCAGCATGGGACTTTGAAAATTTTCGGCCAGGCGTCAGACTTTGAAAAATTTCTGGCCAGCATGGGACTTTGAAAAAATTCTGGCCAGCATGGAACTTTGAAAATTTTCGGCCAGGCGTCAGACTTTGAAAAAATTCTGGCTAGCATGGGACTTTGAAAATTTTCGGCCAGGCATCAGACTTAGAAAATAATTCTGGCCAGCATGGGACTTTGAAAATTTTCGGCCAGGCGTCAGACTTAGAAAAAATTCTGGCCAGCATGGGACTTTGAAAATTTTCAGCCAGGCGTCGGACTTTGAAAAAATTCTGGCCAGCAAGGGACTTTGAAATATTTCAGGTAGGCGTCGGACTTAGAAAAAATTCTGGCCAGCATGGGACTTGGAAATATTTCAGGTAGGCGTCGGACTTAGAAAAAATTCTAGCCAGCATGGGACTTTGAAAATTTTCGGCCAGGCATCAGACTTTGAAAAAATTCTGGCCAGCATGGGACTTTGAAATATTTCAGGGAGGTGTCAGACTTTGAAAATTTTCGGCCAGGCGTCGGACTTAGAAAAATTTCTGGCCAGCATGGGACTTTGAAAAAATTCTGGCCAGCATGGAACTTTGAAAATTTTCGGCCAGGCATCAGACTTAGAAAATAATTCTGGCCAGCATGGGACTTTGAAAAAATTCTGGCTAGCATGGGACTTAGAAAAAATTCTGGCTAGCATGGGACTTTGAAAATTTTCAGCCAGGGGTCGGACTTAGAAAAAAATTCTAGCCAGCATGGGACTTTGAAAATTTTCAGGTAGGCGTTAGACTTTGAAAATTTTCGGCCAGGCGTCAGACTTTGAAAAAATTCTGGCCAGCATGGGACTTTGAAAATTTTCAGCCAGGCATCAGACTTTGAAAAAATTCTGGCCAGCATGGGACTTTGAAAATTTTCGGCCAGGCGTCAGACTTAGAAAAAATTCTGGCCAGCATGGGACTTTGAAAATTTTCGGCCAGGCGTCAGACTTTGAAAAAATTCTGGCCAGCATGGGACTTAGAAAAAATTCTGGATATCATGGGACTTTGAAATATTTCAGGTAGGCGTCAGACTTAGAAAAAATTCTGGCCAGCAAGGGACTTTGAAAATTTTCGGCCAGGCGTCAGACTTTGAAAAAATTCTGGCCAGCATGGGACTTAGAAAAAATTCTGGATAGCATGGGACTTTGAACATTTTCAGCCAGGGGTCGGACTTAGAAAAAATTCTGGCCAGCATGGGACTTTGAAATATTTCAGGTAGGCGTCAGACTTAGAAAAAATTCTGGCCAGCAAGGGACTTTGAAAATTTTCGGCCATGCGTCAGACTTAGAAAAAATTCTGGCCAGCATGGGACTTTGAAAATTTTCGGCCAGGCGTCAGACTTTGAAAAAATTCTGGCCAGCATGGGACTTTGAAAAAATTCTGGCCAGCATGGGACTTTGAAAATTTTCGGCCAAGCGTCAGACTTAGAAAAAATTCTGTCCAGCATGGGACTTTGAAAATTTTCGGCCAGGCGTCAGACTTTGAAAAAAATTCTGGCCAGCATGGGACTTTGAAAATTTTCGGCTAGGCGTCAGACTTTGAAAAATTTCTGGCCAGCATGGGACTTTGAAAAAATTCTGGCCAGCATGGAACTTTGAAAATTTTCGGCCAGGCGTCAGACTTTGAAAAAATTCTGGCTAGCATGGGACTTTGAAAATTTTCGGCCAGGCATCAGACTTAGAAAATAATTCTGGCCAGCATGGGACTTTGAAAATTTTCAGCCAGGCATCAGACTTAGAAAAAATTCTGGCCAGCATGGGACTTTGAAATATTTCAGGTAGGCGTCAGACTTTGAAAAAATTCTGGCCAGCATGGGACTTTGAAATATTTCAGGTAGGCGTCAGACTGAAAATTTTCGGCCAGCCGTCAGACTTTGAAAAATTTCTGGCCAGCATGGGACTTTGAAAAAATTCTGGCTAGCATGGGACTTTGAAAATTTTCGGCCAGGCATCAGACTTAGAAAATAATTCTGGCCAGCATGGGACTTTGAAAATTTTCAGCCAGGCATCAGACTTAGAAAAAATTCTGGCCAGCATGGGACTTTGAAATATTTCAGGTAGGCGTCAGACTTTGAAAAAATTCTGGCCAGCATGGGACTTTGAAATATTTCAGGTAGGCGTCAGACTGAAAATTTTCGGCCAGGCGTCAGACTTAGAAAAAATTCTGGCTAGCATGGGACTTTGAAAATTTTCAGACAGGGGTCGGACTTAGAAAAAAAATTCTAGCCAGCATGGGACTTTGAAAATTTTCGGCCAGGCATCAGACTTAGAAAAAATTCTGGCCAGCATGGGACTTTGAAATATTTCAGGTAGGCGTTAGACTTTGAAAATTCTCGGCCAGGCGTCAGACTTTGAAAAAATTCTGGCCAGCATGGGACTTTGAAAATTTTCAGCTAGGCATCAGACTTTGAAAAAATTCTGGCCAGCATGGGACTTTGAATATTTTCGGCCAGGCGTCAGACTTAGAAAAAATTCTGGCCAGCATGGGACTTTGAAATATTTCAGCCAGGCATCAGACTTTGAAAAAATTCTGGCCAGCATGTGACTTTGAAAATTTTCGGCCAAGCGTCAGACTTAGAAAAAATTCTGGCCAGCATGGGACTTAGAAAAAATTCTGGATATCATGGGACTTTGAAATATTTCAGGTAGGCGTCAGACTTTGAAAAAATTCTGGCCAGCATGGGACTTAGAAAAAATTCTGGATAGCATGGGACTTTGAACATTTTCAGCCAGGGGTCGGACTTAGAAAAAATTCTGGCCAGCATGGGACTTTGAAATATTTCAGGTAGGCGTCAGACTTAGAAAAAATTCTGGCCAGCAAGGGACTTTGAAAATTTTCGGCCATGCGTCAGACTTAGAAAAAATTCTGGCCAGCATGGGACTTTGAAAATTTTCGGCCAGGCGTCAGACTTTGAAAAAATTCTGGCCAGCATGGGACTTTGAAAAAATTCTGGCCAGCATGGGACTTTGAAAATTTTCGGCCAAGCGTCAGACTTAGAAAAAATTCTGTCCAGCATGGGACTTTGAAAATTTTCGGCCAGGCGTCAGACTTTGAAAAAAATTCTGGCCAGCATGGGACTTTGAAAATTTTCGGCTAGGCGTCAGACTTTGAAAAATTTCTGGCCAGCATGGGACTTTGAAAAAATTCTGGCCAGCATGGAACTTTGAAAATTTTCGGCCAGGCGTCAGACTTTGAAAAAATTCTGGCTAGCATGGGACTTTGAAAATTTTCGGCCAGGCATCAGACTTAGAAAATAATTCTGGCCAGCATGGGACTTTGAAAATTTTCAGCCAGGCATCAGACTTAGAAAAAATTCTGGCCAGCATGGGACTTTGAAATATTTCAGGTAGGCGTCAGACTTTGAAAAAATTCTGGCCAGCATGGGACTTTGAAATATTTCAGGTAGGCGTCAGACTGAAAATATTCGGCCAGGCGTCAGACTTTGAAAAATTTCTGGCCAGCATGGGACTTTGAAAAAATTCTGGCTAGCATGGGACTTTGAAAATTTTCGGCCAGGCATCAGACTTAGAAAATAATTCTGGCCAGCATGGGACTTTGAAAATTTTCAGCCAGGCATCAGACTTAGAAAAAATTCTGGCCAGCATGGGACTTTGAAATATTTCAGGTAGGCGTCAGACTTTGAAAAAATTCTGGCCAGCATGGGACTTTGAAATATTTCAGGTAGGCGTCAGACTGAAAATTTTCGGCCAGGCGTCAGACTTAGAAAAAATTCTGGCTAGCATGGGACTTTGAAAATTTTCAGACAGGGGTCGGACTTAGAAAAAAATTCTAGCCAGCATGGGACTTTGAAAATTTTCGGCCAGGCATCAGACTTAGAAAAAATTCTGGCCAGCATGGGACTTTGAAATATTTCAGGTAGGCGTTAGACTTTGAAAATTCTCGGCCAGGCGTCAGACTTTGAAAAAATTCTGGCCAGCATGGGACTTTGAAAATTTTCAGCTAGGCATCAGACTTTGAAAAAATTCTGGCCAGCATGGGACTTTGAATATTTTCGGCCAGGCGTCAGACTTAGAAAAAATTCTGGCCAGCATGGGACTTTGAAATATTTCAGCCAGGCATCAGACTTTGAAAAAATTCTGGCCAGCATGTGACTTTGAAAATTTTCGGCCAAGCGTCAGACTTAGAAAAAATTCTGGCCAGCATGGGACTTAGAAAAAATTCTGGATATCATGGGACTTTGAAATATTTCAGGTAGGCGTCAGACTTAGAAAAAATTCTGGCCAGCAAGGGACTTTGAAAATTTTCGGCCAGGCGTCAGACTTTGAAAAAATTCTGGCCAGCATGGGACTTAGAAA